>NW_024399971.1:0-70784 GCF_905171765.1 Bufo bufo
GACCTTGCCACAAATGGCGTTGCGCAGTGCACACTTGATTTTATCGGACACATGCATGTGCAGGGAAGGCACGGCTGTCTTGGAGAAGTAGTGGCGGCTGGGAACCACATACTGCGGGACAGCCATGGCCATCAGCTGTTTGAAGCTGTCTGTGTCCACCAGCCGGAATGACAGCATTTCAAAAGCCAGCAGTTTAGAAATGCTGGCGTTCAGGCCAAGGGCTCGAGGGTGACTCGGGGGGAATTTGCGCTTCCTCTCTAAGGTTTGAGATATTGAGAGCTGAACGCTGCTGTGTGATATAGTGGAGACGCTAGTTGACGGTGGCGGTGGTGGTGGTGTCGGTGGCACATCCTCTGTTTGCTGCTCGGCAGGTGGCAACATTCCTCTCGAGGCGGAAGCCGAGGCAGCAGCGGTAGAGGGAGCAGGGGGAGCCTCAGCGAGTGCCTGGTTTTTAAGGTGTGTACCCCACTGCAGTTCATGCTTTGCATGTAGATGCCTGGTCATGCAGGTTGTGCTGAGGTTCAGAACGTTAATGCCTCGCCTCAGGCTCTGATGGCAGAGCGTGCAAGTCACTCGGGTCTTGTCGGTAGGACATTGTTTAAAGAAGTGCCATGCCAGGGAACTCTTTGAAGCTGCCTTTGTGGGGCTGGGTCCCTGTTGGCGATGTCCAGTAGCAGGCGAACTCTGGGGGCGGCGGCTCGTCTGCTTTGGCCCCCTGCTCCCTCTTTGGCTTCGCTGTTGTCTCGGTCTCACCACTACCTCTTCCTCTGAACTGTGAAAGTCATCGCCACGACCTTCAGTCCATGTGGGGTCTAAGACCTCATCGTCCTCTGCATCGTCTTCCACCCAGTCTCCCTCCCTGACCTCCTCCTGTTCAGTCTGCACACTGCAAAAAGACGCGGCAGTGGGCACCTGTGTTTCGTCATCATCAGAGAGTCGGTGACTCTGCTGTGGTGGTATTCCCATGTCCTCTTCATCTGGAGACATAAGTGGTTGTGCGTCAGTGCATGGTATGTCTTCCTCCACTGGGGAAGGGCTAGGTGGACGCCCCTGGGAAACCCTGGAAGCAGAGTCTTCAAACAGAAGAAGAGACTGCTGCATAACTTGTGGCTCAGACCGTTTCCCTGATATGCTTGGGGGTGATGTGACAGACTGATGGGCTTGGTTTTCAGGTGCCACCTGTGCGCTTTCCGCAGAAGACTGGGTGGAAGACCATGTGGTGAACGTGCTGGAAGCACTGTCGGCCACCCAATCGATTAATGCCTGTACCTGCTCAGGCCTTACCATCCTAAGAGCGGCATTGGGCCCCACGAGATATTGCGGTACATTCTGCCGGCTAGTTGAGGGAGTTCGTTCCCTACTGTGTGTGCCTGGGGCCGAACGGCCACGTCCTCTACCAGCAACAGAGGCTCCACGGACACCACCACGACCGCGTCCTAGTCCCTTAATAGTATTTTTCTTCATTGTTGCGATTCAACTCGCACCACAATGAAATATATTATTTTTTATAAGCAAAATTCCCTCACTGGAATACTTTCAGTCTTTTGACTGTATGGATTACAGATGGAATGACTGTTATATGTGAGTACCGCTTTCTTTGACAGATTCTAGTATGGGTACATATATGTTTTCCCAACCCCAGCACATTAGTTTGCTAATTCCAGATGTATGAAACGCAGGCCTAACTGTATCTAGTATATTGAACGCCAAATAAACTAACTTGGCCTTTTTTAAATAAAAAAAAAAATTCCCTCACTGGAATACTTTCAGTCTTTTGACTGTATGGATTACAGATGGAATGACTGTTATATGTGAGTACCGCTTTCTTTGACAGATTCTAGTATGGGTACATATATGTTTTCCCAACCCCAGCACATTAGTTTGCTAATTCCAGATGTATGAAACGCAGGCCTAACTGTATCTAGTATATTGAACGCCAGATAAACTAACTTGGCCTTTTTTAAATAAAAAAAATCCCCTCACTGGAATACTTTCAGTCTTTTGACTGTATGGATTACAGATGGAATGACTGTTATATGTGAGTACCGCTTTCTTTGACAGATTCTAGTATGGGTACATATATGTTTTCCCAACCCCAGCACATTAGTTTGATAATTCCAGATGTATGAAACGCAGGCCTAACTGTATCTAGTATATTGAACGCCAGATAAACTAACTTGGCCTTTTTTAAATAAAAAAAAAATTCCCTCACTGGAATACTTTATGGCTTTTCACTGTATGGATTACAGGTGGACTGGTATTAGTAGGGGTGACACAAGCACACCCAAGTCCCTGATGTAGGATTTCTATGGCACAGACCACTATTACAAGTGATTAATGGACGTTGGGAGAGATTGTGCTGCAGCACTAGTCCCAAGATGGCCGCCGCCTATCAGCCCAGTAACATGTGCCACAAAATGGTCTGCACAACCTTTAAAAAAAATAGCCTTGGACTGTGCTGCTAAATCGCTATTGGTCTGAATCCCAGGTGTAGATGTCTGACTTGTTTGGAGCTTTGGAATGCACACTGTGGCAGCTTCTGCTGCAGCACTACAAGTCGCAAAATGGCGGCCGGCGGTCAGCCCAGGTACATGTGGATGGAAAAATCACTCTGGCCACTCTAAAAATAGCCAATCCCTATCAAAAAAGCAGCTCAGCTGCAGTTGTTCAGATGAATCACAGGAGGAGGAGAGAAATTTGCTTCCAGTTATTCAATTATCCCTGCCTATTCTCGCCCTAGCATCAGCTGTGTCTAACCCTGTTCTATTCACATCGGGAGTGAGCACGTCCCGACGTGCGCACAAGCTTATAAAGAGGCTGAGTCACATGCTGCACTTGGCCAATCACAGCCTTGCCAATAGTAGGCATGGCTGCGATGGCATCTTAGGGCAAGTAGTATGATGCATGTTGATTGGCTGCTTTGCAGCCTTTCAAAATGCGCCAAAATACATGACGAACGACGAACCCGAAACCGAACTTTTACGAAAAAGTTCGGGTTCGGGTCCGTGTCACGAACACCCCAAAATTCGGTACGGACCCGAACTATGCTCGAACTGTTCGCTCAACACTAATAAAGATGTATCTATAATAGAGTTGAGCGAACACCTGGATGTTCGGGTTCGAGAAGTTCGGCCGAACTTCCCGGAAATGTTCGGGTTCGGGATCCGAACCCGACCCGAACTTCGTCCCGAACCCGAACCCCATTAAAGTCAATGGGGACCCGAACTTTTGGGCACTAAAAAGGATGTAAAACAGCCCAGGAAAGAGCTAGAGGGCTGCAAAAGGCAGCAAAATGTAGGTAAATCCCCTGAAAACAAATGTAAAAAAGGAAATGAATTAAAATAAAAATTAAAAAAATAAAAATGAACCAATATCAATTGGACAGAGGTCCCATAGCGGAGAATCTGGCTTCACGTCAGCAGAGAATCAGTCTCTTCATGCCATAGCAAAGAATCTGGCTTCATGTCAGCAGAGAATCAGTCTCCTCATGCCATTGCAGAGAATCTGGCTTCATGTCAGCGCAGAATCAGTCTTCATGTCATAGCAGAGAATCAGGCTTCACGTCACCCACCACTGGAACAGGCCACTGTCACATATTTAGGCCCCGGCACCCAGGCAGAGGAGAGAGGTCCCGTAACAGAGAATCTGGCCTTATGTCAGCACAGAATCTGTCTTCATGTCATAGCAGAGAATCAGGCTTCACGTCACCCACCACTGGAACAGGCCACTGTCACATATTTAGGCCCCGGCACCCAGACAGAGGAGAGAAGTCCCGTAACAGAGAATCTGGCCTTATGTCAGCGCAGAATCAGTCTTCATGTCATAGCAGAGAATCAGGCTTCACGTCACCCACCACTGGAAAAGGCCACTGTCACATATTTAGGCCCCGGCACCCAGACAGAGGAGAGAGGTCCCGTAACAGAGAATCTGGCCTTATGTCAGCGCAGAATCAGTCTTCATGTCATAGCAGAGAATCAGGCTTCACGTCACCCACCACTGGAACAGGCCACTGTCACATATTTAGGCCCAGGCACCCAGGCAGAGGAGAGAGGTCCCGTAACAGAGAATCTGGCCTTATGTCAGCACAGAATCTGTCTTCATGTCATAGCAGAGAATCAGGCTTCACGTCACACACCACTGGAACAGGCCACTGTCACATATTTAGGCCCCGGCACCCAGACAGAGGAGAGAGGTCCCGTAACAGAGAATCTGGCCTTATGTCAGCACAGAATCTGTCTTCATGTCATAGCAGAGAATCAGGCTTCACGTCACCCACCACTGGAACAGGCCACTGTCACACATTTAGGCCCCGGCACCCAGGCAGAGGAGAGAGGTCCCGTAACAGAGAATCTGGCCTTATGTCAGCACAGAATCTGTCTTCATGTCATAGCAGAGAATCAGGCTTCACGTCACCCACCACTGGAACAGGCCACTGTCACATATTTAGGCCCCGGCACCCAGGCAGAGGAGAGAGGTCCCGTAACAGAGAATCTGGCCTTATGTCAGCGCAGAATCAGTCTTCATGTCATAGCAGAGAATCAGGCTTCACGTCACCCACCACTGGAACAGGCCACTGTCACATATTTAGGCCCAGGCACCCAGGCAGAGGAGAGAGGTCCCGTAACAGAGAATCTGGCCTTATGTCAGCACAGAATCTGTCTTCATGTCATAGCAGAGAATCAGGCTTCACGTCACCCACCACTGGAACAGGCCACTGTCACATATTTAGGCCCAGGCACCCAGGCAGAGGAGAGAGGTCGCGTTACAGAGAATCTGGCCTTATGTCAGCACAGAATCTGTCTTCATGTCATAGCAGAGAATCAGGCTTCACGTCACCCACCACTGGAACAGGCCACTGTCACACATTTAGGCCCCGGCACCCAGGCAGAGGAGAGAGGTCCCGTAACAGAGAATCTGGCCTTATGTCAGCACAGAATCTGTCTTCATGTCATAGCAGAGAATCAGGCTTCACGTCACCCACCACTGGAACAGGCCACTGTCACATATTTAGGCCCCGGCACCCAGGCAGAGGAGAGAGGTCCCGTAACAGAGAATCTGGCCTTATGTCAGCGCAGAATCAGTCTTCATGTCATAGCAGAGAATAAGGCTTCACGTCACCCACCACTGGAACAGGCCACTGTCACACATTTAGGCCACGGCACCCAGACAGAGGAGAGGTTCATTCAACTTTGGGTTGCCCCGCAATATAATGGTAAAATGAAAATAAAAATAGTATTGAATGAGGAAGTGCCCTGGAGTAGAATAATATATTGTTAAGGGGAGGTAGTTAATATCTAATCTGCACAAGGGATGGATAGGTCCTGTGGGATCCATGCCTGGTTCATTTTTATGAACGTCAGCTTGTCCACATTGGCTGTAGACAGGCGGCTGCGTTTGTCTGTAATGACGCCCCCTGCCGTGCTGAATACACGTTCAGACAAAACGCTGGCCGCCGGGCAGGCCAGCACCTCCAAGGCATAAAAGGCTAGCTCTGGCCACGTGGACAATTTGGAGACCCAGAAGTTGAATGGGGCCGAACCATCAGTCAGTACGTGGAGGGGTGTGCACAGGTAATGTTCCACCATGTTAGTGAAATGTTGCCTCCTGCTAACACGTTCCGTATCAGGTGGTGGTGCAGTTAGCTGTGGCGTGGTGACAAAACTTTTTCACATCTCTGCCATGCTAACCCTGCCCTCAGAGGAGCTGGCCGTGACATAGCTGCGTTGGCGACCTCTTGCTCCTCCTCTGCCTTCACCTTGGGCTTCCACTGGTTCCCCTGTGACATTTGGGAATGCTCTCAGTAGCGCGTCTACCAATGTGCGCTTGTACTCGCGCATCTTCCTATCACGCTCCAGTGTAGGAAGTAAGGTGGGCACATTGTCTTTGTACCGGGGATCCAGCAGGGTGGCAACCCAGTAGTCCGCACACGTTAAAATGTGGGCAACTCTGCTGTCGTTGCGCAGGCACTGCAGCATGTAGTCGCTCATGTGTGCCAGGCTGCCCAGAGGTAAGGACAAGCTGTCCTCTGTGGGAGGCGTATCGTCATCGTCCTGTGTTTCCCCCCAGCCATGCACCAGTGATAGGCCCGAGCTGCTTTGGGTGCCACCCCGCTGTGAACATGCTTCATCCTCATCCTCCTCCACCTCCTCCTCATCCTCGTCCTCCTCGTCCTCCAGTAGTGGGCCCTGTCTGGCCACATTTGTACCTGGCCTCTGCTGTTGCAAAAAACCTCCCTCTGAGTCACTTTGAAGAGACTGGCCTGAAAGTGCTAAAAATGACCCCTCTTCCTCCTCTTCCTCCTGGGGAGACATAGAAGTGGTATTGTAACGCTGATAACGGCGTCATCGCCACTGGCCATGTTGGTGGAGTACTCGAAACAGCGCAACAGGGCACACAGGTCTCGCATGGAGGCCCAGTCATTGGTGGTGAAGTGTGTCTGATCCGCAGTGCGACTGACCCGTGCGTGCTGCAGCTGAAACTCCACTATGGCCTGCTGCTGCTCGCACAGTCTGTCCAGCATATGCAAGGTGGAGTTCCACCTGGTGGGTACGTCGCATATGAGGCGGTGAGCGGGAAGGCCGAAGTTACGCTGTAGCGCAGACAGGCGAGCAGCGGCAGGGTGTGAACGCCGGAAGCGCGAACAGACGGCCTGCACTTTATGCAGCAGCTCTGACATGTTGGGGTAGTTGCGAATGAACTTCTGCACCACCAAATTCAGCACATGCGCCAGGCAAGGGATGTGCGTCAAACCGGCTAGTCCCAGAGCTGCAACGAGATTTCGGCCATTATCGCATACCACCAGGCTGGGCTTGAGGCTCACCGGCAGCAACCACTCGTCGGTCTGTTGTTCTATACCCCGCCACAACTCCTGTGCGGTGTGGGGCCTGTCCCCCAAACATATGAGTTTCAGAATGGCCTGCTGACGTTTACCCCGTGCTGTGCTGAAGTTGGTGGTGAACGTGTGTGGCTGACTGGATGAGCAGGTAGAAGAAGAGGAGGAGGAAGCTGAGTAGGAGGAGGAGGAGATAGGAGGCAAAGAATGTTGCCCTGCGATCCTTGGCGGCGGAAGGACGTGCGCCAAACAGCTCTCCGCCTGGGGCCCAGCCGCCACTACATTTACCCAGTGTGCAGTTAGGGAGATATAGCGTCCCTGGCCGTGCTTACTGGTCCACGTATCTGTGGTTAGGTGGACCTTGCCACAGATGGCGTTGCGCAGTGCACACTTGATTTTATCGGACACTTGTTTGTGCAGGGAAGGCACGGCTCTCTTGGAGAAGTAGTGGCGGCTGGGAACAACATACTGTGGGACAGCAAGTGACATGAGCTGTTTGAAGCTGTGTGTGTCCACCAGCCTAAATGACAGCATTTCATAGGCCAGTAGTTTAGAAATGCTGGCATTCAGGGCCAGGGATCGAGGGTGGCTAGGTGGGAATTTACGCTTTCTCTCAAATGTTTGTGAGATGGAGAGCTGAATGCTGCCGTGTGACATGGTTGAGATGCTTGGTGACGCAGGTGGTGGTGTTGGTGGTACATCCCATGTTTGCTGGGCGGCAGGTGCAAACGTTCCTCCAGAGGCAGAGGAAGAGGCCGAGGCGGCGGCAGCAGCAGCAGAAGAGGCCGAGGCGGCGGCAGCAGCAGAAGAGGCCGAGGCGGCAGCAGCAGAAGAGGCAGCAGGGGGAGCCTGAGTGACTTCCTTGTTTTTAAGGTGTTTACTCCACTGCAGTTCATGCTTTGCATGCAGGTGCCTGGTCATGCAGGTTGTGCTAAGGTTCAGAACGTTAATGCCTCGCTTCAGGCTCTGATGGCACAGCGTGCAAACCACTCGGGTCTTGTCGTCAGCACATTGTTTGAAGAAGTGCCATGCCAGGGAACTCCTTGAAGCTGCCTTTGGGGTGCTCGGTCCCAGATGGCGGCGGTCAGTAGCAGGCGGAGTCTCTTGGCGGCGGGTGTTCTGATTTTGCCCACTGCTCCCTCTTTTGCTACGCTGTTGGCTCGGTCTCACCACTGCCTCTTCCTCCGAACTCTGAAAGTCAGTGGCACGACCTTCATTCCATGTGGGGTCTAGGACCTCATCGTCCCCTGCATCGTCTTCCACCCAGTCTTGATCCCTGACCTCCTGTTCAGTCTGCACACTGCAGAAAGACGCAGCAGTTGGCACCTGTGTTTCGTCATCATCAGATACGTGCTGAGGTGGTATTCCCATGTCCTCATCAGCAGGAAAAATAAGTGGTTGTGCGTTAGTGCATTCTATCTCTTCCACCCCTGGGGAAGGGCTAGGTGGATGCCCTTGGGAAACCCTGGCAGCAGAGTCTTCAAACAGCATAAGAGACTGCTGCATAACTTGAGGCTCAGACAGTTTCCCTGATATGCATGGGGGTGATGTGACAGACTGATGGGCTTGGTTTTCATGCGCCATCTGTGCGCTTTCTGCATAAGACTGGGTGGGAGATAATGTGAACGTGCTGGATCCACTGTCGGCCCCCCAATTGACTAATGCCTGCACCTGCTCAGGCCTTACCATCCTTAGAACGGCATTGGGCCCCACCAAATATCGCTGTAAATTCTGCTGGCTACTGGGACCTGAGGTAGTTGGTTCACTAGGACGTGTGGCTGTGGCAGAACGGCCACGTCCTCTCCCAGCACCAGAGGGTCCACTAACACCACCACGACCATGTCCACGTCCGCGTCCCTTATTAGATGTTTTCCTCATTGTTCCCGTTCACCACAATTTTGAGAATGGCAAATTTGGGAATGGTTTTTCAACCCAGAAAAACAAGTGTGCTTTTACGGTCACTACAAATAACTTGACCAGCTAAAACAGTAGAGATTTGGTTAAATAGAGATGTGAGGCCTGTTTTTTTTTTGCGCTGTGTGACAGGTATAGGTTTAATCACACAATCAGATTTCTATCAGCACGCTAGCGTGTGTCTTAGATTTTTCTGAATGACACTATCACTAGATTCAATGTAAGATATTCTTTTTGTGATAAATTTCAAGTAGGCCTCAAATACCAGAAACTAGTTATTTTGAGAATGGCAAATTTGGGAATGGTTTTTCAACCCAGAAAAAAAAATGTGCTTTTACGGTCACTACAAATAACTTGACCAGCTAAAACAGTACAGATTTGGTTGAATAGAAATGTCAGGTCTATTTTTTAGGCGCTGGGTGACAGGCTCAACTTGCCCCTGATGTAGTATATGGCCAAAAAATAACCACACTGTTGATGGTTAAATGCACTTGGGTGACACAGGCTCAGCCTGCACCAGATGTAGTATATGGCCAAAAAATAATCAGACTGTCGATGGTTAAATGCACTTCGGTGACACAGGCTCAGCCTGCAGATGATGTAGTATATGGCCACAAAATAACCACACTATCGATGGTTAAATACACTTGGTGATAGCTTGTGCTGGCGCACCAGAAGTCACAAAATGGCCGCCGATCACCCCAGAAAAAAAGTGATCTAAAAACGCTCTGGGCAGCCTCAAAAAAGTGAGCAAGTCGATATTAGCACTTCAATGATCCACAGCTGCAGATCGATCACTGAATGAAGTCTTTTGGAGGAGTTAATCTGCCTAATCTCGCCCTAACGTCGCAGCTGCAACCTCTCCCTACACTTGTATCAGCAGAGTGACGTGCAGCGCTACGTGACCCAAGCTGATATAGAGGCTGGGTCACATGCTGCACTGGCCAATCACAGCCATGCCAATAGAAAGGAAGGCTGTGATGGCCTCTTGGGGCAAGTAGTATGACGCTTGTTGATTGGCTGCTTTGCAGCCTTTCAAAAAGCGCCAAGAAAGCGTCGAACACCGAACCCGAACCCGGACTTTTACGAAAATGTTCGGGTCCGTGTCAAGGACACCCCAAAATTCGGTACGAACCCGAACTATACAGTTCGGGTTCGCTCATCCCTAATCTATAACAGTAGTTTTTAATAATGAACTGTTCTGTCATATTTTCAGCCTCCTCAAATTTTTCATTTCGTACAATTAAGTTTTATCTGGTGGAACTGGCCCTTTGGTATAATGGGCCAGTTCCACCAGATAAAACTTAATTGTACGAAAAATGAAAAATTGAATAGAGAAAATGTATAAAAATATATGAAAACATTCTGATGAATGAAGGTGGAAATGGACAATGCTCGTCTTTAAAGGGAGTCTGTCATCACAGTTTCACCTTTTTAACCCTTCCCATAGCTTTCTAGCAGCATTACAGTTGATAAAAACGTTACCTTTATAAGAAGACTTATAAAACTGGCAAAAATCATCTTAGTAGGATATGCAAATGAGGGCTCGCAAGTGCCCCGGGGTGGCGTCAACCTCGTAGGTGCCCAGGCAGCTCTGCCTTATAGTCGCTTCCCCCCGCCCAGTCTTTCCCTCTGCCCGCCCATCCTTTCCCTCTGCCCGCCCATCTTCTTACTTCTTCTCTCGCCGAGATCCCGTGCCTGCATGCTGGGTCCGTCGGCCGGCGCATGCGCACTGCGATGTCCATTCCTGGTGCCGTTAGCGATGTCCATTACTTGCCGTTAGCCGGCGCATGCGCATTAATTACTGTGATGCCGTACCAGGAATGGACATCGCAGTGCACATGAGTGCACATGAGCCGGCCGACGGACTCAGCGCGCAGATAAGGATTGATGGAAACTGGGAATCCAGTTTGGGTCTTGGATAATACTGAAATAGGTGTATAAGTGGGAAGGATCTTTTAAGGTAATATGGTGACTGATGAAGGCGTTTGGGTTAACTCCCAAACGTGTTTGGTAGTTTTAACCTATCTATCAAAGATCCAGGACCCATAAGAGTCCATCAACCCACTGTGGAAATGTATTCTTATTAATTATTAAAAGGTGGAGCGCTCCTCGGACAGTTCAACTATTGTCCAAAGAAATTGGAATACCTGCCCATGCCACAACATGAGAACCACCGAGAGCAGATAGCGGGGTCACGTGAGACGTTGAGTACGACAGGGCTGCGAGTGCAGATCCGATACACCACCCGCATTGTATATAGATTTGCCAAGCTAAGGCAAGCGGGACTATTACCACGTGGGACGCCACGGTTGGTAAACACTGTACTACCAACAGTGAGTATATTACAAGGATCTCTACTAAAGATTTACCAATGAAGGGGATATAACTGAAGAAAGTATATTACTGTGATATCAAACGCTCATTGATTGAGAGATAGCACTTATATCTTCATGTTCACTTATATCTTCATGCTCATTTATGTGCGACATCAACGATAAGCTCAATGATACCTTTACTCTCATATATGTGCGATATTAGCGATAAGCTCAACCATACTTTCACTTCTATATATGTGCGATTCTAGTGATAAATATATACGACAAACTTAATAATAGCACTGATCATATTGCACATGTGACGGACCACACCTATTGATCTGCCACATGTGCAACATTATGATCAATGCTGTTCATGATATTTTGGGATAAAGATATACAGAGTGATATAGATAATCACTATTAACATTACATGGATTATAGTTCACATTCTGTAATCATATAGCTCCTTCAGTGTAGCTGAAGTGCTACATATCTACCTACAGTAGAAGTGCTACATATCTATCTACAGTAAATGTGACTTGGTCATTTTTAGTAATTTTATTTTTTTTATGTTTATATACACGTCGTATTAATAAATTAAATTCATAAATGCTATTATTATATGAACCCATTGTTTCTGGATAATTCCAAGTGAAGAGTGCCTGACTTTCATAATATATTCTATTTAAGAATAAGTTTGACGGGGGGAGTCATATAGACAGAGAACCTTTTTTTTCAGAGTGAGCAGGGGGTGAGCCGCTAATATTTAACAAATTATTAAAGTTGTGAGTTGGCAGCAGCATGAGGAGACCACAGAGTAGCCCAATTACAGAGTCTGGAGGTGGCGGCAGCATCAGGAGTCCACAGAGTGGCACAATGACAGTGTGGAGTTGGCAGCAGCATAAGGAGACCACAGAGTGGCACAATGACATAGTGTGGAGATGGCAACAGCAACATGAGTAGACCTGAGTGGTGAGGTGGCAGCAGCATCAGGATACCACAGAGTAAACCAGTGACAGAGTGGGGAGGTGGGTGGCAATAACAGTACCCGCTGACGATGGTGGGTGTAAGAAGGAGCACTTGGCATCAAATGTGTGGCATCAGGCGGGTGGCAGCATCAGAATAGTAGCTGAGGCAGGTAGCCAGAAGAAACCGGTCTCTTTTGTCAAGGTTTGGGTGAGGCAGCATGGATGATCTAATCTGATGCATCAGGCATTGGTGGGTGGAAATCCTGGCTGATCAATGCCTGATTCATCTTGACAAAGGTCAGTCTCTCCACATTTTGGGTGGACAGGCGAGTTATTCTTGGGGTAACTATGGCCTCCGCCGCACAAAACACCCACTCTGATGCCACACTACTGGCTGGGCAGGACAGCTTTTCCAGGGCAAACTTGGCCAGTTGCGGCCACAAATCCAGTTTGGCTGCCCAGTAGTCCAGTGGATCTTAAATGTGGGGTGGCAGGATACTGTCCAAGTATGTCACCACCTGCTAGTTTAGATTCTGCTCCAGGTCTAGCTGCTGCTGCTGGTGAGTAATTTCTTCACTAGGTGTGTGAAGAAAGCTGCTCATCATCGACTTTAGACTCAAGTTGCTGGTGATGGAGCTGGTACTGCTCCTACCCCCACCCCGCCACAGCAGCCATGGCAGTGGAACAAGAGCGTAGAGTAACCCCCCCCCCCCACACTCAGACCTGTGAAAGGATGGACGATGGCGCAGATAGGCAGCGGCCAACTGACTACATAGGATGTCTCTATAGTAGTTAAGTTTGTTCTGCCTCGATTATACGGGGGCGGAGCTAGCGCCGGACTGTGATGGCCGCATAGTCGGGAGCTCTCCGTACTGATTCCTGCACAGCACCAGCTAACGCTAGCCGACAGAAGAAAAGATGGTCAAAATTGGTAACCCAAGAGCGGGGGATAGCTCTAATGCCCCTAAACCCCTTCATATAAGCGGGGATATGGATAAATTTATAAAGAAGGCTGCCGCCACAGTAGCGGCCAGGGAACCTAAAATGGCGCCGGCTGCTTCACATAAGGCGCGTGACCGTTCCCCTGAGATGTCAGAGGGGGAAAGCGACACAGAAGACTCCCATAGCAAAACAGCTCTTCCCATCACCCGTCGCTTCTTGAAGCAATCCCTCAGCATGGCGATGGAACCAATACTCAGTGAGTTAACTGCCCTCCGCCATGATGTTCACCACATCGGTGACAGGGTCGTCGCCTTAGAGTCCCACCAAACTGCTGTTTTGGAACACCAATCAGCCACGGCCTCCTCCTTACAGAAATGCCGCACTTACTTGAATGAGCTCCACAATGCTGTGGAAGATCAGGAAAACAGGGGGCGCAGAAACAACCTGCGCTTCAGGGGAGTGCCGGAATCCGTCGATGCAGCAAGTATCCCGACGGTGGTGATAGAGATATGCAGCGCAATTTTGGGCCCAGATATGCCGATAGAGATAACAGTGGAAAGGGCGCATCGGGCCTTGCGACCTAAGCCCAAACCTACAGAACCTTCAAGAGATATCATATGTCGGTTCCTTAACTACCAGACCAAATCGGCAATACTGGAGGCAGCAAGAAACACACCTGATATGTCCTATGAGGGAACTCCTATCTCAGTCTTCCAAGATCTGGCTCCATCTACCCTCAAGAAGAGAAGAAGCCTGAAGCCTCTGACTGACTGGCTTAGAACAAAGAAGATACCATATAGATGGACATTTCCATTTGGGATATCATTTTTCCACGAGGGACGCCGCCTCAACATTTCATCCTTCTTAGATTTGGCAGGAGCATATGAGCACCTACAGATTCCTCCTCTCCCTATAGAAAACTAGGAACTATATCAAGATCTTACTGACCTGCCAGAAGTTCCAAAGATTTCACCTTTTGAGCCTCCACGCACTCCGAGATCCCAGAAGAACAAACGCAAGACCAGCCAGATGACACCATAATTTTGGGTTAATCTTATATAGCCTGAAGGTCTCTTTAAATATCTAAGCTCCTTACTTAACCTCTTTTCCTTGACCCACCAATCCTCCTTCTACACCCTTTCCTACCCCCTATTCCTCCCCTTCTCCCCCCCTCTTCTCCTTTCTTATCAATCTACCAATTCACCCCTGACATCTAAAGTCAATCTGTCTCATTGCCTCACGGTTGAGGCTGTATTAATGTGCTGTGAGGATCACAATAGTGTTGACAACACCATTTCCCCCCTTGCGATCCTTATATTGCCTCTTAATGTGACCCACACACTTGGGCCTTACTTTTTCAAAGTTAATTTAACAGTTTTCTGTTATCTTGTTTATTTTTTGTTAAAGGTACATACTTCAATTAAAACAACTTACATGACATGGTGGAAGAATTCTCTGGCTCCTTTCTCACCCTTCCGGATATATAGCTTCAGCAGAAATAAAAGGAGGGTCTCCGGGAGGAGGACTTGGCCGCATCAAGGTAGAGTCCCATACACCAAACTGAATGGCTGACTTGTCATTTGCGTCCTTTAATGTGAAGGGTTTCAACTCCCCTGCTAAGAGGAGCCAAATCTTCGCATTACTGCGCAAAGCCGGGGCCAGTGTCCTCCTTCTACAGGAGACTCATTTCAAATTTAACCATTACCCTAATTTATCCTTTTCCAACTACCCCCTTTGGTATCATTGTGGAGGTAATTCTGCTGCATCCGGGGGGGTGAGCATTGGATTCCAGAGGAAGATTCCTTTTAAATATATCTCCCAACTCCAAGATCCAGAAGGGAAATACCTATTAGTGAAGGGTTCTATAGGTCCCCAAATCTACACCATTATAAACCTGTACGCCCCTAACACAGGCCAACATACTTGGTTTACGAAGATATTTCCCCTAATAGAATCTTTTGCTGAAGGATTGACAGTAGTTGGAGGAGACCTAAACGCTACTCTAAATCCCTTCCTGGATTCCTCTTCCTGTAAATCGAGCTTGTCTCTTAGAACATTACGTTTTATAAAAGAAGGCTTTTGGAATTTAAACCTTATAGATGTATGGCGTGTATTCAACTCAGACGCAAAAGATTATACGTTTTACTCCCATCCCCACCAATCATATCATAGATTGGACTACCTCTTTGTGTCTAAGGAGCACCTCCAACTCTGTCATAATCCCAAAATAGGTTCTATACTTTTATCGGACCATGCTCCCATATTCCTCCCAATTTCAGCACCTACACCTAACCCAAGTAAATTTAGATGGCGGCTAAATGAATCCTTATTGAGCAACCTAAAGATTAGAGATAAGATATTGAATTTACTCAAGGAATACTTTTCCATCAATAAAATACCGGAAACCTCAGACCAATCGCTTTGGGATGCCCATAAACCCTATATTAGAGGACACTTCATTAGTCTTGGGGCATTCCTTAAAAAAGAAAGAAACAAAAAAATAGATTCCTTGAATAGTAGGATTTACTCCTTAGAAAAAACACACAAAAAATCTCTATTAGAGTCCCACTTTACGGAACTTTCATCCTTAAAAGCAGAACTGAAATCCCTATTACAGCAGTCCACCGCCAAATACTTCTTAAACTCCCAACATAAGTTTTATGCTCATGGGGACAAAGCGTCTAAATTTATGATGCGCAGAATAAAAGACAGAAGATCCACAAACTATATACATCAACTCGACTCTCCCCAAGGTGCTCCTTTATACTCTTCAAAACTAATAGGAACTCAGTTCCGTTCGTTTTATGAAACACTATATAATCTCCCTCCTACCCTGAATCCTGAAACACATTCAGATCTTCTTACATCTTTTCTAGATTCAATCTCCCTGCCTACCTTAACACCTGAAAATAAACTTAAGTTGGCATCCCAGTTTACCTTAGAGGAATTGGCTAAGGCACTAGCCCAATCCCCACATGGTAAGAGCCCAGGCCCAGATGGATTCCCTGTGATATATTACAAGACATTCCAGCAAGTGGTCTTACCGCATCTGCTCTCAGTCTGCAACATGGCTTTACAGGGGAAACATTTATCCAGAGATATGACAATGGCCCACATAACTTTAATCCCCAAAGAAGGAAAAAACCCCAAACAATGCGCAAGCTATAGGCCCATCTCACTTCTTAACATTGACCTTAAACTACTTGCGAAAATGTTAGCTAACCGCCTTGCGACCCTGCTTCCCTTGCTTGTACACAGGGATCAGGTGGGTTTTGTTAGAGGAAGGGAGGGTAGAGACAACACAGCTAGAGTCTTAAACGTGCTGTACTACTCTGCTTTACGGTCAAAGCCGCTGCTTCTTTTAAGCACAGACGCAGAAAAAGCATTCGATAGAATTGGCTGGATATACCTAAAACAAATCTTATTTAGGTTTGGCCTACCTGATCCCTTTGTGCAAGCAACTTTCGCAATGTACTCCCAAGCTTCAGCATCAGTACTAATTAATGGAGACCTAACCGACCCCTTTAGCATACAAAATGGCACTCGTCAGGGTTGTCCCCTTTCGCCCTTACTTTTTGTTTTAGCCCTGGAACCCCTTCTTGCTAGACTGAGAGCAGACCGGGACATCCATGGAGTCATGTTGGGAGACCAAAACCACAAACTTGCGGCTTTCGCAGATGACATAATGATTATGACATCCAATCCCAGTACTTCACTCCCCTTAATCCAAAAACACCTAGAAACATATAGCCTTTTGTCAAATTTTAAAATAAACAAACAAAAATCCTTAGTGAAATGTGTGAGGATTTCTCATAGAAACCAATTGAAACTAAAAGAAAACTCACCCTTCGATTGGTCATCTCCATACATCACTTATTTGGGAGTCAAGATAAGCCCCAATCCGTCTGAACTATTTGCACTTAACTATTTACCCCTCTTACAATCTATCACTACTGACATAAATAGACTAAATATTCCTACGATATCATGGTTTGGTCGTAAAAACCTTTTGGTATCGCTAATTTTACCTCGTCTTACTTATCTCCAGCAGGTTTTACCCATACCAGTCCCTAAGTCTTATTATGTCTCCCTTAGAAAACTTTTTAGTTCATTCATTTGGACCCAAAAAAAACCAAGACTCTCTTATTCCTTATTAACACATCCTAAGCATTCAGGAGGCATAGCCTTCCCAGATCCTGAAATATACGGCAGGGCCGTCTTACTATCCAGAGCTATAGATTGGCTCAGAACACCCAATCCTAAATCTTGGGTAGCGATGGAACAAGAACTTGTAGGTCAACCCTTCCGGTCTCTTCTGTTAGGGAACTCCAGCTTGAGCAAAACCCCCTCCTGTTCCTTTCCAATAATACAAGCCACCCTCAAAGCTTGGAAACATCTCCAATCCTCGCATTGTTCAATACCATTTCCATCACCAACCCTTTCGGTGGGAGATGTTATAGGTACTTCTCTCCCAGTAATTAGAGACTGCACTCCACGTGATATTAGAGATTCTACTACTTCCATATTTGCCCTTCACCAATCTGAAGACACTCCCCTCACAGTAAAAGAGATTCAAAATAAACTGAATCCTCACAAACAGTTCTTATCGGCTAGCCTATATATTCACTCCTATATATCTCTACACATCTCAAATAAAGATCAATTGAGGCCCTTGGTCTGGATAGAATCTCTCTTCACCTACCCTAATCCTCCGAAAAAATTGATCTCACAATTATATAGAAAACTAAATAATTCCCCATCACTAGTTAAACCAGCTTTTATTAGAAGCTGGGAAAAAGATTTAAGCCTTGATTTCGCATTTTCTGACTTACCAAAAATCCTGTTATCTCCACATAGATCATCTCGCTGTGTGCGTATACAGGAGAATGGTTATAAGCTATTAACCAGATGGTATAGAACCCCAGACGTAACTTCTCTTTACTCAGAGGCAGCGACAGACCAATGTTGGAGATGCCTTGAGGATAGAGGATCGTTTTATCATATATGGTGGTCTTGCCCCATAATTAATAAATGGTGGCGATTCATATTTGATAAAAGCAACTCGATTTGTCAATCAAAAATACAGGTATCTCCGTCTTTAGCCCTACTCAACATAGATATTAACAAATCCCCCCCATATCCCTCATTTCTATTTAGACAACTATTGATAGCAGCACGCCTCTTAGTGCCTAAATTCTGGTTATCAACCTCTACTCCGTCCTTGGAACAATGGAAACTAAAGGTTGACCAGCTGTTTAGATTTGAAGAAATCTCCTCCTGGGAAACACGCACCCACAACACATTTTCTAAACAATGGAAGTTATGGTCAGAATATAGGCTCCCTAACGGAGATAGTTAAATTTACAATTATCCAGATCTCACTCTACGGGATTACACCTTATGAAAGCACCTTATGTAAATTGAAGGATTAGAAAAACTGCCATCACTGACTAGATATAATATAAAGGGAACTACTGTATCCTAATTTGTTTTTCTATATAGGGTCATGATTATATCCATTAGGATTATATCCATTAGGATTCTGCCTTGTTATACAAATATACCTCATTGTACAATTATATCTCGATGTACAAATATACCTTGATATACAAATCAATTCCTATGTCATGTCTGATATATATGATACATTATGTACCATTTTATAATTTATAATTTGTTATGTTATTTTACTTAAATAAAAAATTAAAAAAAAAAAAAAAAAAAAAGTTTGTTCTGCCTCTTAGCGGGTGTAAAAAAGGCCCCCATTTTGGACCAGTAGCAAGGGTCCAACAAGGTGGAGAGCCAGAAGTCATCCCTCTGCCAAATGGTGACAATTCAGCTGTCACTACCCAAGCAAGTAAGCATGCAGAGGTCCATTTGAGCAAGTTACTCAGAGGGACTCCCTGCCTCAATCTTCACTGCATACTGCCAAGGTGTGCCTGGGTCATCTGCCTCGTCTTCCTCATCTCCCTATTGCTCCTCCGGTTGCTCCTGCTCATCCTCTCCTGTCACCTGTGTAGAAAAACCACCCACTTCGCTACAAATTGCTTGTGTAAAGACCCAGAGTGGCATTACCGCTTCTTCACCCTGCTACTGTCTTAAATGGTCTAATATCATGTCATCAATGCATTTATTTCAGGTCCAATACACTGTGCATTTATAATGTTTGCTACTGTTATGTTAACGTGTAATGTGCCTGGTTCACCAGCAGATTGCAGCAAACACGGCAGAGCTACAGTTAGGTAGAATGGAGCTTTCCATTCCATTCTAACCTCCCTCTCCGTGGAGAAGTGGGCTAGTCCCACTTCCTTCAGGAAGGGTGGGGACCAGTTCTAGTTAGTCTAGCTTACCCCCCTGCTAGGGGAAGAAGGGTGTACTGGGCACGTCTCTGCTGGATGTGCCCAAACCAAGCCAAGCCAAGCCAAGTCAGCTACAGCACCTTAAGCTCTGTTGGACATGGAGGCCAAAGCCTCAGGAGCCAGGAGGAAAGTTCCCTGGCCAAACTTAGAGTCAGACTACCAAACGTTGTGCAGCATAAAGAAGAAGCAAAGTCATACAGTCAGCCTGTCAGTACAGCAGAACCAGAGAGTAACAGATGTAGCTGAGACAAGTTTGCCTGCCACAGTTTAATGCTAAAGCCTGATGGGACCAAGTCAAAGCTGGAAGTTTGTGTCTGATGAAAGTTTATAAAGTAAAGCTGCTATTCAACTTCACCACAAGGTCTGGACTCAATAATTTCTTCAAATTCCTCAACTATTCCCCCCTATTTTCTGCTTTCTTCGGACCAACGCTTGGGGTCCAGCCGTGTCCAGGTTGGAGCACCGTGATACTAATACAACATAAAGGGACATTTTAGGCCACCCTATACCACTTGGCCATTCCTTCACCTGGGCATCACCACCATTACAAAAGGGGCCCTGGGAATTGGTGTTCGTTGCACTTGTGCTCCAATGTCCTCCTCCTCCTCCAGTTCAGCCCCCACAGGGCTCCTGTAGCCAAGAGATGTAGGCGCCACATCTACAGTCCCCTGACCAGCCAGATTTACCAGCATCTGTTCCAGGATATGAAGCAGTAGAATGATGTTGTTCATCCCGTAGTCCTGGCGACTGACAAATAACGTGGCATCCTCAAAGGGCCTGAGTAAACGGCAGGTGTCATGCATGAGCTGCCACTGGCTGACATCGAAGTTACACACGGGGGTACTCCTGTCCGCTTGGATCATCAATAAATCATCTATTGCCTTTCTCTGTTCGTATAGTTGGTCCAACATATGGAGGGTGGGATTCCGATGGGTGGAACCTTCACATATCAGAATATGTTGGGGGATGCCGTTCTGCCACTTCAGCTTAAGGAGGGTGTGCTTTACGGTTTACGAGCTAAAGTGCATGCAAAGTTTCCTGTCCATTTTTAGGATGTCTTGCAGATGGGTGGAAGACCTCAGGAAACACTTGACAACCAGATTGATCACGTGTGCCAAAATGCATAGTCCACCACTTAGAAAGGGAGGGACTGCAGTACCAGCAACTTGGACAGGAGCACGTTCAGCTTCAGCGCCGTTGGATGTGTGCACGCAAACTGTTGTCTCTTTGAAATCGCTTTGTTGATCGATTGCTGACTGAATGACTGATGAGGAGTAGGAGCGCGAGGAACGGGAGCATCAGGACCAGTAGATGATGGGAAGGACAGACGACTCCCTTCGACTGAGTTGGTGTAGCCTTGACTGCCTGAGATCGGGTGCGTGCCACTGGGTGATGCAGCGGTTGCTGCAACAGGCTGGAACACCACATCGGAGCCACCGTTCTCCCAGGTCACTTTATGGTGATGCTGCATATGTTGACACAGGGCCGTGGTGCCAACATTGGCACCCTGGCCATGCTTCACCTTCTGTCCACAGATTCAGCAAATGGCCATGTTCACCTTCTCCGGCGGCTTAACAAAAAACTGCCACACCGCCGAGAAGGTAATTTTACCACCAACACTCTGCACTTTTTGATTGCTACTGCCGCTGCCTCAGTGAACCTCTGCACCACTACTTTTCAGGCAGGTAGGCTCCTGCAAAGCGGGTGGTCTACCCCGGGCACGTTTAGCTCACCACTTCCCACTGCTGCCACCCTGCTGACTAGAGTTGAGCGGACACCTGGATGTTCGGGTTCGGCAGGCTCGGCAGAACTTAATAAAAAAAATTTCGGGACCCGAACTTGACCCCGAACCCGAACCCTATTGAATTTAATGGGGACCCAAACTTTTGGGCACTAAAATGGCTCTAAAATAGTCCTGAAAAGGGCTAGAGGGCTGCAAAAGCCATCAAAATGTGCTTAAGAGCATGGCAACTGTTCTGCAAACAAAGGGAAATGACTTAAAATAACATAAAATACCGAAAAATTAAAAATAACAATCTGGATCTAGGAGTAGGAGGTTAAGGAGGCGGTGGATAGGTGGATGTGGCGGTGTAGGTTGACGTGGCGGTGTAGGTGGAAGCAGTGGTGAAGGAGGAATAGGTAGCCAACACTGATTTGTGTTATTTTTTATTTTTAAATTGGGGTATCCCCCAAAATATTGGGACATATAACAAAATAAAACTAATAATAAGTGCACTTGAGTACAAGAATGGATGGTTGAGGCTGGTATAAATGTCTATTCTGCACAAGGTACGGACAAGTCCTGTGGGATCCATGCCTGGTTCATTTTAATAAACGTAAGCTTGTCCACATTGGCTGCGGCCTGTGATAATGCTCTCTGCCGTGCTAAACACATATTCACACTATACACTGGCTGCAGGGCAGGTCAGCACCTCCAAGGCTGACAAAGCTTTTCCACATTTGGGCCATGCTAACCCTGCCTTCTCAGGTGCTGGCGGTGCCCCAGCTGCGTTGGCGACCTCTTCATCCTCCTCTGCCTTCGCCTTGTGCTTCCACTGTGCCCCCGCTGTCAGGTGGGAATGCTATCATGAGCGTGCGCTTGTAGTCGCGCATTTTCCGATCAGTAACAGATGTTTTCACTAAATTTAGTTCCCTGTCAGCAATGCAGAGCAGGGGTTCATTCACGGCAAAAGGGGGTTCATGTCACCCAGCAATAGAACAGAGGATTTTGAGAGATTTAGGCCCCTGTCACCCAGGCACAGCAGGGGTTCATTCACGGCAAAAGGGGGTTCATGTCACCAGCAATACAAAAGAGGATTTTGAGAAATTTAGGCCCCTGTCACCCAGGCACAGCAGGGGTTTGTATACGCCAAAAATGGTAAAATGTCACCCGACAATTGAAAATAAGATTTTTTTTCAATTTAGGGCACTAAAATTGGCACTTTTTTGCATTAAAATGGCTCTAAAATAGTCCTTGAAAAGGCTAGAGGGATGTAAAAGGCAGTAAAATGTGCTTAAGAGCATGGCAACTGCTCTGCAAACAAATGTGGATAGGGAAATAACTTAAAATGAAATAAAATAACTACAGATTACAAATTATTAACCTGCAACTCAGAGAAGTAGGTGGATATGGAGTCGGAGGTTGAGGAGGCGATGAATGTGGTGTTGTAGGTGGAGGCAGCAATGGAGGAGGAGGAGGTAGCCAACAATGTTTTTTTTAATTTTTTTTATTGGGGTGGGTAGCCCCCAAAATATTGGGACAAATAAAAAAAAAGAAAACAAAGAATCATTGCACTTGACTTGAGTACAAGAATGTATGTTTGATGGTGGTATAAATGTCTATTCTGCACAAGGTACAGACAAGTCTTGTGGGATCCAAGCCTGGTTCATTTTAATGAACGTGAGCTTGTCCACGTTGGCTGTGGACAGGCGTGCTAAATACACGTTCAGGCATACAGGGCCAGCTCTGGCCATGTGGACAATTTGGAGACCCAGAAGTTGAATGGGGCAGAACCATCAGTCAGTACATGTACTGTAGGTGTGTGCACAGGTACTGTTCCACCATGTTGTTCAAATGCTGCCTCCTGCTAACACGCTCCATATCAGCTGTTGGAGCCGGTTGTTGCGGCGAGGTGACAAAGCTTTTCCACATGTCGGCCATGCTAACCCTGCCTTCAGAGGTGCTGGCGCTGACACAGCTGCGTTGGCGACCTCCTACTCCTCCCCTGCCTTTGCCTTGTGCTTCCACTTGTCCACCGGCATCAGTCCTGAATGCTCTCAGGAGCGCGTCTACCAACGTGCGCCTGTAGTCGCGCATCTTCCGATCACGCTCCAGTGAGGGAATTAAGGACGGCACATTGTCTTTGTAACGGTGATCCAGCAGCGTGGCCACCCAGGAGTCAGCACACGTTAAAATGTGGGCAACTCTGCAGTCGTTGCGCAGGCACTGCAGCATGTAGTCGCTCATGTGTGCCAGGCTGCCCAGAGGTAAGGACAAGCTGTCCTCTGTGGGAGGCGTATCGTCTGTGTCCTCCGTATCCCCCCAGCCACGCACCAGTGATGGGCCCGAGCTACGTTGGATACCACCACGCTGTGAACATGCTTCATCCCCATCCTCCTCCTCATCCTCCTCCTCCTCGTCCTCCAGTAGTGGGCACTGGCTGGCCAAATTTGTACCTGGCCTCTGGTGTAGCAAAAATCCTCTTTCTGAACCACTTCTAAAAGACTGGCCTGAAAGTGTTAGAGATGACCCCTCTTCCTCCTCCTCGTCCTGGGCCACATCCTCTTCCATCATCGCCCTAAGTGTTTTCTCAAGGAGACATAGAAGTGGTATTGTAACGCTGATAACGGCGTCATCGCCACTGGCCATGTTGGTGGAGTACTCAAAACAGCGCAACAGGGCACACAGGTCTCGCATGTAGGCCCAGTCATTGGTGGTGAAGTGGTGCTGTTTCGCAGTGCGACTGACCCGTGCGTGCTGCAGCTGAAACTCCACTATGGCCTGCTGCTGTGCAAGGTGGAGTTCCACCTGGTGGGCACGTCGCATATGAGGCGGTGAGCGGGAAGGCCGAAGTTACGCTATAGAGCAGACCACCGAGCGGCAGCAGGATGAGAACGCCGGAAGCGCGCACAGACGGCCCGCACTTTATGCAGGAACTCTGACATGTCGGGGTAGTTGTGAATGAATTTCTGCACCACCAAATTCAGTACATGCGCCAGGCAAGGGATGTGCGTCAAACCGGCTAGTCCCAGAGCTGCAACAAGATTTCGCCCATTATCGCACACCACCAGGCCGGGCTTGAGGCCCACTGGCAGCAACCACTCGTCGGTCTGTTGTTCTATACCCCGCTACAACTCCTGCGCGGTGTGGGGCCTGTCCCCCAAACACATCAGTTTCAGAATGGCCTGCTGATGTTTACCCCTGGCTGTGCTGAAGTTGGTGGTGAAGGTCTGTCACTGACCGGATGAGGAGGTGGTAGAAGAGGAGGAGGAAGCCGAGTAGGAAGAGGAGGCAACAGGAGGCAAAGAATGATGCCCTGCGATCCTTGGCGGCGGAAGGACGTGCGCCAAACAGCTCTCCGCCTGGGGCCCAGTCGCCACTACATTTACCCAGTGTGCAGTTAGGGAGATATAGCGTCCCTGGCCGTGCTTACTAGTCCACGTTTCTGTGGTTAGGTGGACCTTGCCACAGATGGCGTTGCGCAGTGCACACTTGATTTTATTGGAGGGGGACCAAAGAACCTACCATAATATCCCACAGTCTGATAGAAGCAGCAGGAAAGGTGAAGACTCCTATGACAATTGTGTGCTGGACAGGACCTGGGAGCTAAATGCTAAGAAGGAGGCAACATCAGAGAAGAAGGGTGATGGCAGCAGCAATAAAGAGTAGAGATGTCCCGAACTATTCGCCGGCGAACAGTTCCCGGCGAACATAGCTTGTTCGCGTTCGCCGCGGCGGGCGAACATATGCGATGTTCGGTCCGCCCCCTATACATCATCATTGAGCAAACTTTGACCCTGTACCTCACAGTCAGCAGACACATTCCAGCCAATTAGCAGCATACCCTCCCTCCCAGACCCTCCCACCTCCTATCAAAAAGCAAGGACAGCATCCATCTTAGATTCATTCTGAAGCTGCAGTGTCACAAATTTGACTAAGTTGTAATCGCAATGCGATTAATACAGGTTATATTAATCGCATTGCAAATTCAACTTAGAGCTGGGTTCCTAATGGTTGTATTGCTAGAATATAACGAAGATTGAGAACATAGTGCTATATAATACTGTATTTCTCCCAAAAAGCCAACATTGTCCGCTCTCTGCAATTCTGGGTTAACTGGGGCAACTCTTACGGACAGGAACAATACATGTCTTTCATGGCCAAATAGGTCAATGTTTTTTGCGGCAAGGCAGCATCCTGGCAATGAGGACAGGTCCTTTAGACATCCCCCCACAATTGTGTCTGCCAGTATCCCACACCTTATCCACCTCCTCCATGGATGCCCACATGTCTATAACAGCAGCAGCACACACTGTTGCTTGCATTATGCCTCCTTTCTATCACGTGTCAATTCAAGCGTTGCCCCGCCATGTTGGAGCTGATTTGCCTGGGCGAGAGTATCCACACCAGCAAGCAGTTGCGAAAGAACATCAAGCAGCTAATCATCTCACCCTCTGTTACCTTGAAGATTCCAACTAGACAACGTGGTCAGAGACAACAGGCACAACATTCTGGCCACCGTGAACCTGGGGGAAATAAGGTACTCCCTGCATGGCACTACAACTAAGTGGTGCAACATTTTTTAATTAAGTACACTGGCTTGTGCAAGGCCCTGGCAAAGTCATGGAGACTGTCCAGGCAAGCGAGACTGTCACGGATGATGTTGCAGATAGCTGGAATGTCACGAGGGTGTCTAGAACCACGCCTGACTCCGTTATACCCGGGGTCAGGAAGTCGCAGCGGTTGGCTGCGCATTCTATGTAAGATAGGGCTGTTTCCTTGTGGTAGCTTTCTGGGTTTGCTTTGCAACCCTTTTTGGCTCACTCAGGGATCCGTAGCTCTTTCTCCTCAGCTGTTCCTTGTCCAGCACTCCCAACCTCCTTATATTCCCCTCTCACACTCCTCTGGTTGCCAGATATAGAGCTTCCTGCCTGGACTTCTATACTGACCCTCTGGAGCTGTGTTGCTGCGTTCTCTGGTTGTTGGTCCAGAACGCTACCCTCCGGATCCCTGTTACACCTTTATGGTCTGCTATGGTCACCCACCTGGGTGTATGTGTTTGTCTGTATTGTCTGTCCTCTCCCTGGTGTTTCCCTCTTAGTATCAGTGGTGCGGACTAGCGATCCCACCGGCCCGTTCACTATCTAGGGCTCATTTTAGGGAAAGCCAGGGTTTAGGCACGTGATCGCCGCACGGGTGAGGAACCCGTCTAGGGACATCAGGGCAGTCAGGTGCCAGCCGCAAGGTGAGTCAGGGGTCACCACCTTTCCCTCTCCCTTGGGCAGGGCTTTCCCTTTTCCCTCCCTGTGCGTGTCGCCTGTCATTACATTATATCTGGCCCTTATTTTGTGTAGGAAAAAAAATTTTTTTTACCTACTTAGAATCCAGTATGGATCAAATTGCTGCTCTGTCCAAACAGTTTCATGGCCTGTCTTTGGAGGTGGCAGGATTGAAGGCGTCGGTCCTCCAGCAACAGCAGCAATTACAACAGACCGCAAGCCCAGCGGTTGCTACTGGTAACCAGGTTGTTGCGGAACCCAAGGTCCCTCTCCCTGACAGATTTTCTGGGGGAAGGGACAAGTTTTTGACATTCCGTGAGGCCTGTAAATTATATTTTAAACTGCGCCCTTACTCCTCTGGTAATGAAGAACAGCGGGTGGGGGTTGTTATTTCCCTGCTGCAGGGGGACCCGCAGTCCTGGGCGTTCTCTTTACCTACTGATTCCCAGGCTCTTCGGTCAGTGGATGAGTTTTTCGGGGCCTTGGGTCTCATATATGACGACCCTGACCGAGTCGCACTGGCTGAATCAAGATTACGGAGACTCCTACAAGGAGAGCAGCCGGTAGAGAAGTATTGCTCTGACTTCTGTAGGTGGGCTACGGATACCCAATGGAACGACCCGGCTCTCAGGAGTCAGTTCTGCTCTGGGTTATCCGAAAGGGTTAAGGATGCGCTTGCATTATATGAGACCCCCTTTTCCCTTGATGCGGTTATGTCCCTTTCTATCCGAATAGATAGACGCCTTAGGGACAGGTTGAAAAAACCGGAACCATTGGTAACCCCTCCCAAGCAGCAGTTAGTCTGTACGGACTTAGACGAGCCTATGCAGCTAGGAGGAACTACTCGTCAGGTCCGTCCTCCTGAGGCTCGCCGTAGGCGTGGGGTTTGTTTTTTTTGTGGGGAGAGGGGTCATTTCATTAATGTCTGTCCTTCTTTCCTCAGAAACAAAAGACCATCGGAAAACTACTAACCCCAGGCTGTGTGGAGGATGTCAGCCGGGGGGTATACGTTTCCTCCATACGTACATCGCAATTTGTGTTACCAGCGGTTATTGTTTTTAGTGATAAGACGGAGACTATTTCTTTCTTTCTAGACAGTGGAGCAGGGGTAAATTTGATAGATGCCCATTTTGCCCGCACTATGGGTTTGTCTCTCTGTACGCTACAGAGACCTATTCCCATATTCGCTATTGATTCTGCTCCTCTGTCTCAGAGAAACCTCACCCACATTGTTCATAATTTACACCTTTGGGTAGGGGACCACCATAACGAGATGCTTTCAGGTTATGTTCTGGAGGGGCTTCCCACTCCGGTAGTGCTGGGTCTTCCCTGGTTGGTAGCGCACAATCTAGTGGTGGATTGGCAGGCCAGGAAGATATTGGAGTGGAGTGAGCAGTGCAGAGAAAATTGCTTAAATAGCAATTGCTTAGTCGCCTCCATAACTACCCTACCTACATTTATTTTGGATTTTGAGGACGTTTTTTCTGAAAAGGGTTGTCAGAAGTTACCACCTCATCGTCCTTATGATTGCCTGGTTAACCTTATTCCCAGCGCAAAATTACCCAAGACCAGGTTATATAATCTTTCAGGTCCAGAGAGACAATCCATGAAAGATTATATCTCCGAGAGCTTGGCTAAGGGACACATCAGACCCTCTTCTTCACCCGTGGCTGCAGAGTTTTTCTTCGTTAAAAAGAAAGATGGGGGCCTGCGTCCTTGCCTAGATTTTCGCGAATTAAATCGGATAACCATCCGAGACCCATACCCTCTTCCTCTCATTCCTGACCTGTTTAACCAGATTGCGGGTGCTAGGTGGTTCTCCAAACTTGATCTTAGGGGGGCCTACAATCTGATTCGTATTAAGGAGGGGGATAAGTGGAAGACAGCTTTTAACACCCCTGAGGGGCATTATGAAAATCTTGTTATGCCTTTCGGTCTGACCAATGCTCCTGCCGTCATTCAACATTTCGTTAATGACATTTTTAGTCATCTAATCGGCAGGTTTGTGGTAATATACCTAGATGATATTTTAATTTATTCGTCTGATCTGGGAACACATGAGGTGCATGTCAGACAAGTACTGCAGGTCCTACGGACGAATAAATTATATGCTAAAATTGAAAAATGTGTCTTCGCCGTTCAGGAGATACAATTCCTAGGTTATTTTTTATCTGCTTCAGGTTTCCGTATGGATCCTAGGAAGGTCCAGGCAATTCTAGATTGGGATCTTCCTGAGAACCTCAAAGCACTGCAATGGTTCTTGGGCTTCGCGAATTTCTACAGAAAGTTCATTAAAAATTATTCACTTATTGTAAAACCCCTTACTGACATGACTAGGAAAGGGACTGATTTTTCTAAATGGTCTGACGCCGCTAAAGTTGCTTTTTCCTCTCTAAAAGAGAGGTTTACCTCAGCACCTGTACTAGTCCAACCTGATGTCTCTCAGCCTTTTATTGTTGAAGTCGATGCGTCAGAGGTGGGAGTGGGGGCTGTGCTGTCTCAGGGTCCGTCTCCTGGCAAATGGCGTCCTTGTGCTTTCTTTTCTAAAAAACTATCTGCAGCAGAAAAGAACTACGATATTGGCAATAGGGAACTATTAGCTATTAAACTAGCGTTTGAAGAATGGCGTCACTTTTTAGAGGGGGCAGTCCACCCCGTCACTGTGATTACGGAACACAAAAATCTTCTGTACCTCGAATCAGCTAAGCGTCTCACCCCTAGACAAGCTAGGTGGTCGCTATTTTTTACCAGGTTTAACTTTGTTATTACCTATCGTCCTGGGGCAAAGAATACCAAGGCTGATGCACTATCTCGTTGTTTCCCTGGAGGGGGTAATGTGAGTGATCCGGTGCCCATTCTTCAAAGAGGAGTGGTTGTTTCTGCGGTACACTCTGTTCTGGAGGGGAAGGTGTTAGAGGCCCAGGGGGACGCCCCGGTCTCTTGCCCCTCAGAGAAATTGTTTGTACCGTTGAACCTACGTTTCAAATTATTAAAGGAACATCATAATTCGGCACTTGCTGGGCACCCGGGTAGTAAAGCAACCTTGGAGCTATTGTCTCGTCGTTTTTGGTGGCCAAGGTTGCGTCAGGATGTATTGGATTTTGTGTCTTCTTGTTCTACCTGTGCGCGCGCAAAAGTTTCACATACACGTCCTGCAGGGTCTCTATTACCACTCGTCATTCCCAATAGACCATGGACACATCTGTCAATGGATTTTATCACTGACTTACCTTTGTCTGCGGGTAAAACAATTATTTTGGTAGTAGTGGACAGGTTTAGCAAAATGGTACACTTCATTGCGTTACCCGCACTATCTAATGCTAAGACTCTTGCTCAGGTATTCATCAGTGAAATCGTGAAGCTTCACGGGTCCCCTCCGATGTGGTTTCGGATCGGGGTACCCAGTTTATTTCTAAATTTTGGAAAGCTTTTTGTTCCCGTTTGGGGGTACACTTGTCCTTTTCCTCAGCTTTCCATCCTCAGTCGAATGGACAGACTGAGCGTACCAACCAAAACCTTGAGACATATCTAAGATGTTTTGTGTCTGAAAACCAAGAGTTGTGGTCATCATATTTACCGTTAGCTGAGTTTGCCATAAATAATCGTCGTCAGGAATCCACTGGCAAGTCACTATTTCTTGGTGCATATGGTTTTCATCCCCAATTCTGTACTTTCAAAGAGGGGGGGTCTTCTGAGGTTCCCGAAGAGGAACGGTTTTCGTCATCTCTTTCATCGGTATGGCAGAAGGTGCAAGCTAACTTGAAAAATATGGGAGGTAAATACAAATGCATGGCTGATAAGAGACGGTCGCCAGGTCTGGACCTAGGAGTGAATGACTATGTGTGGTTGTCTACTAGGAATATTAAATTGAAGGTTTTTCTCTTGGAAACTGGGTCCTAGGTTTATTGGTCCTTACAAAATTGTAGCCATCGTCAACCCCGTGGCTTTTCGCCTGGAGTTACCTCAGACTTTTAAAATCCATAATGTCTTTCATAAGTCGTTACTCAAGAAATATGTTCCACCTCTAGAACTGTCACCGCTGCCACCCCCTCCTGTTGTTGTGGATGGTAATCTAGAATTTCAGATATCCAAAATTGTTAATTCTCGTCGGGTCCGCCGCTCTCTTCAATATCTGGTGCATTGGAGAGCTTACGGTCCCGAGGAAAGAATGTGGGTTCCTGCGTCTGAGGTAAACGCTGACAGGCTAGTTCGGGTTTTTCATGCCTCTCATCCTGAGAGACCTGGTCCTGAGTGTCCGGAGGCCCCTCGTAGGCTGTCACGAGGCTGTCTAGAACCACGCCTGACTCCGTTATACCCGGGGTCAGGAAGTCGCAGCGGTTGGCTGCGCGTTCTTTGTAAGATAGGGCTGTTTCCTTGTGGTAGCTTTCTGGGTTTTCTTTGCAAACCCTTTTTGGCTCACTCAGGGATCCGTAGCTCTTTCTCCTCAGCTGTTCCTTGTCCAGCACTCCCAACCTCCTTATATTCCCCTCTCACACTCCTCTGGTTGCCAGATATAGAGCTTCCTGCCTGGACATCTATTCTGACCCTCTGGAGCTGTGTTGCTGCGTTCTCTGGTTGTTGGTCCAGAACGCTACCCTCCGGATCCCTGTTACACCTTTATGGTCTGCTGTGGTCATCCACTTGGGTGTATGTGTTTGTCTGTATTGTCTGTCCTCTCCCTGGTGTTTCCCTCTTAGTGTGAGTGGTGCGGACTAGCGATCCCACCGGCCCGTTCACTATCTAGGGCTCATTTTAGGGAAAGCCAGGGTTTAGGCACGTGATCGCCACACGGGTGAGGAACCCGTCTAAGGACGTCAGGGCAGTCAGGTGCCAGCCGCAAGGTAAGTCAGGGGTCACCACCTTTCCCTCTCCCTTGGGCAGGGCTTTCCCTTTTCCCTCCCTGTGCGTGTCGCCGGTCATTACATGGAAGTTATAAATAAACGTCCGACTGGCTTGATCCCAAACTATGGAGCATATAGGTGACCCCTATAAAACCCTAAGAGCCCATCCTGACTGCTAAGCACATACAAGGGTCTCAAAGGTAGACGATTGCATGCCCACGTACCTAAGACTGTGTGACACCTGACAAAGAGTCATCCACTGCCACGAGCAGCAGCAGCAGACATTTCTGCCTCCTCAAAATGATGGAGCAGTTTTACCATGTGCTGCGCTCGGCTGAGGCCAGTCAGCAAGCTAACAACTCCCACCTCAATGCTCAGGTTCAGGCCTACCTAAACTGTGGCCAGTCTGTGTCTCTTACCCTGTTCCTTGACCTCATGGATTTCTGGAACAGTGGCCTGAACTGGCACAGCATGCTTTCTATCTTCTCTCTTGCTCAGCCTCCAGTGTCATCTTGGAGAGGGTTTTCTGCACCGCAGGGGGCGTGATGACACCCAAAGAGATCGAGTTGACCTCCAGCATTGCTTTTGTCTAAATGAACCAAGTCTGGATTGGGAAAAATTTTCACACTCCACCCGCTGGGGCCAATGAATAGATCTGGCCTTGCTAGTGGTGACACATCTTGCCTGCCACCATGCCTCCATGCCAGCGCCGCAGTCATTCCACTGCTGCAATATGGCAACCATTACGTTGTGTACGGCTGCTGCTGCCTTCATTATGCAACCGGCACTATCATGTCACTGCTATGGCCTGAAGACCATCATCTTCGTGTCTTTTATATTTACATGGTATTTGTACACTTGTATACTGTCAGTGTAATGTATTTTACATTAACAGGTTATTTGGACACTTGTATATTGTTTGTCTAATGTCTTTTACATCTATATGCTGGTTGAACACTTGTATACAGTCAGTATATATTTTTATTACATTTAGATGCTGGTTGAACACTTGTATACAGTCAGTATATATTTTTTATTACATTTATATGCTGGTTGGACACTTGTATACAGTCAGTATATATTTTTATTACATTTAGATGCTGTTTGGACACTTGTATACTGTATTTGCATTCACTGACATCGATAACAGAAAGTTTTTGTCATACAGAACTGAGCTGCTTGATCTGTACAGGAATAGAACAGACACAGCAGCTAATGATCAGCTGAGGGACGGGTAATTGATTCTATCATTTTCTGTGATACGTATAACAAAGCCTCTGCGCCTTATTTCCCTTATGGGGAATGAAAAGTTACAGGTTAGAGGAAAATAACGAACGGGAGGCTGGAAAATTCCCAAAGCTTCAATTACACGGCAGATAATGAAATTGATGGAAATAATGTCAGATACAATGTAATAGTGTAACAGAGGGACAGCGTTACATCATTACCAATGTAAAAATAGAATTCCATCCGGACGTCTGAGGCTGAATTACCAGACACCTCTCGTCTGGAAGCTGCAGCTAATCAACTGATGAAATCATCTCCTTATTAGAAGTTTGTAGTAAAACCACAGAAGATATTCATAGAAGTCAGGAACAGAGAAAGATTGGGATTAACCGCTCACTGAAAATGTAATAATATATCAATATAAATATGAATAATATATTCACATAATTAATATTATATATAAATAGTATCTATATATATATATTGCAAATAAAAAGGGGGTCAGTCAGCACATCCCAAAGCGCAGAGGCACGTTGCTATGGCTGAAAACAAGACTGTAAAACAAAACATGCAATGCAACAGCTCTCTGCAAACCAAATAAAGTACAAAATTGCATAATAATTGCAAGTTCTATACTAATAAGTTAGAGATACTTGGCAAATCATTTTGTACAAAATTATTTGAGCCCGTCTGCCGCACGTCAAGGCGATCTCTGTAAGACGGGTTCCTAACACTAAATTCTACCTGGTATGTGCCATGACGGCTACCATTTAATTCAGCGAGTGTAGGTTCCACATAAATGCTGGGCCTGCTTTACTTTCTGTCATTTTTGGTGCCAAAATGGCCTCCATTATATCCAAGGAATGCAGGTATATTCCTTGGACATGCATTCCTTGGATATAATGGAGGCCATTTTAAGACCAAAAATGACAGAAAGTAAAGCAGGGTGGGTCAAGTTATTAAAGCACGAGAATCCAAGGAAGGCAGCAGTGGCAATTACCCACTGCCGACGGTAGTGATGGTATATAACAATACAGCACTCCTAATCGGCCCTGTTATTGGAATGAATACACTTTCCGTTAACGAGGATCTATTGGAGGGCAAGTCTGGTGCCAGCAGCCAACTTGCTCCGGCCTCCACAACATTCACCCAGTGTGCCATCATGATGAGGATTGTGTTGACCAGACTCTTGGCTACTGAGACTGGACTTGTAGGTGAGGGCCTGCTGCCAGTTTTTTGAGTCTAGATAACTTCTAGGCAATCGCATGTCCCCGTGACGGCAAGAATCCATTTGGATGTCTGCCCTATCAACTTTGGAGCTATTTTTCAACAAGGACCTTCTGGTATAGCACTGTTTTGCTTGTCCTCTCCACCAGAGGAATGAGAGATGAGAATTTCTCTTTGTAGCAGGGGTCGAGAAGGGTGAACAACCAGTAATCCGTGTTATCTAAAATGTGTATAACGCGCGGGTCATGGGAAATGCAGCCTAACATGAAGTCAGCCAAGTGTGCCAGAGTACCAACAGGCAAGACTTCGCTGTCGTCATCAGAAGGTGAGCTGACCCTGTAAAAGATTGCAGGTGAGGGCCTGCAGGTGACCTGACCCTGTAAACATTATATGCAAGGGCATTATATGCGACAAATAAGCATGTTGATATGATGGAAGAGGAGGAGGAGGATGAGAAAAGAAAGATTCAACCATATACACATAAAGGAGGGCCTCATTCACATTGTGGTACAATAGTTCAGGTAGTGGGACTCCTACACTCATAAAGTCTATGCACTAATTGAAAGGGCTGCCAAAAATTGCAAGGAAACAGCACTACAATTCACCCTTTATTAAACATAAAGGAGGGCATCATAGACACCCTTGAAAAATTATGATTGGTGGCCTAATGGTGACCCTCAAAAACATTTGGAGCAAGGGCCTGCTGCTGATCTGACCATCCAAAACATGAGGGGCGAGGGCCTGCTGCTGAGCTGACCCTCAAACATTAGGGGCGAGGGCCTGCTGTTGAGCTGAAACTCTAAAACATTATATGCTTGTGCCTGCAGGTGAGCTGATGCTCTAAAACTGTGGTGCCCAACCATTTTCCGTCTGAGGGCCTCATATCCTCACCCATTTCCTTGTCTGCCACATTCAGAGCGTCGTCCTTAATTGTCAGCAGTGATCATTTGAGTAGACACAGCAGTGGGATGGTTACGCTGATAATAGCATTATCGCCACTAACCATCTGTGTGAATTCAACACTGTTTTAAAACCTCACAGAGGTCTGACATCAATGCCCACTTCTCGCTTGTGAATAGTGGCAGTTGACTTGAAAGGCGACGACCATGTTGAAGCTGGTATTCCACAACTGCCCTCTGTTGCTCACAAAGTTTGGCCAACATGTAGAACAAAGAATTCCAGCGCGTGCTCACGTCTCACAAGAGCTGGTGATCTGGCAATTTCAAGCGCTGCTGCAGCGTTGACAGACCGGCTGAAGCTGTTGAAGACTTGCGGAAATATGCACACATGCGGAGCCCCTTTACTAGTAGCTCTGGAAAATTGGGTTAGGTTTTGATAAACCGCTGAACCACTAAGTTTAAGACTTGGGCTAGGCATGGGATGTGTATCAGGTTGCCGAGCTCCAAAGCCGCCACCAAGTTACGGCCATTGTCAGACACAACCATGCTTGGTTGTAGGTTGAGTGGCAAGAGCCACAGCTCGGTCTGGTCTCTTATACCCTGCCACAGCTCTGCGGTGGTGTGCTGTTTGTTCCCTAAACAGATAAACTTCAGCACGGCCTGTTGACACTTACCCACAGCAGTGCTACACTGCTTCCAGCTAGCGACTGATGGCTGACTGCTGATGGAGGTGGACGTGAAGGAGGAGGAGAAGTGGGGGTTGGGGCCAGTAACATAGCTGCTGGCAGAGACCCTGATTGACTAGGGCCCACAATCCTGGGTGTGGGTAGAACCTGTGCCATCCCAGGGTACAACTCACTCCTGGCCTCCACAACATTCACCTAGTGTGCGGTCAGGGAAATGTAGCGTCTCTGGCCACCAGCACTTGTCCATGTGTCTGTGGCGAAGTGGACCTTCCCAGTAACTGCGTTGGTCAGGGCACGGGTAATGTTCTTGTATACATGCTGGTGTAAGGTGGACGGCCACCGACATCAGGCTGCGGAAGGCCTCAGTGTCCACAAGCCTAAATGGCAACATTTCAAGGGCCAGTAATTTCGAAAGTTGCGCATTTAGTGCTATGGCCTGTGGGTGGGTGGGTTGGTATTTGCACTTGCGTTCAAATGACTGTTATAAACATTTGCACGCTGAAGTGGGATCAGGGAAGTGGATGTTGTTGCTGATGGTTCATGTGAAGGTCCAGGTGCAAGACGAGGGGCATTTGGGCCTGCATCTTTGACACGGGATTGACCAGCAGTGCGTAGCTGTCACAGCCAGTTCTGTGAGAAGGTCTGGCAGACGTTCTTCTCTACCTCATGTATGATGTTCTTTGTTTTGGTTTCACTTTGTCATCTCCTTTCCTTCTGCCAGGTGTCACTTATTTAGACTAATCGTCTTCCTTTATATTCCCTCCCATACTGCCTCACTTTGCGGTTTATACTACTTCCTGGATGAAGTGTTCACTGCTGGAGGCTGCGTCTGCTGTTTGCTCAGATAAGCCCTTTACTTTATTGTGTTTCCTTGCTAACTTGATTCTAGGTGACCCTGACTCTGTCCGTATTAAGTGCAGGGAGCCGGTGGTCGTGTCCCCTCACTATTATAGGGTTTTCAGGTGTCACACAGATTTAGGTACGTGGGCATGCAATCGTCTACCATCGAGACCCTTGCATGTGCATAGCAGTCAGGGAGAGCTCTTAGGGTTTTATAGGGCTCACCTATAAGCTCCTTAGTTTGGGATCAAGCCAGTCGCTCGTTTATTCATAAGTTCCAGCTATCTGCAAACTTCACCCGTGACAGTAGCACAGGGGAAGAGGAGGAAGTGGTGGGAGCTGCAGACCCAGATGTTGGACCCAGGCGTTCAGCCCACTTATTAGGGTGCTTGGATACCATGTGGCGGATCTTGCTAGTGGTGGTAAGGTTGCTAGTGTTTACGCCCCAGCTCATTTTGGTATGGTGTAGGTTGCAAACTACCACTCTTTTGTCGTCTGTACTTTTCTCAAAAAAGCTCCATACTGCGGAACACCTACCCCTTGGCAAGGTAGATTTATGCATGGGGGTGCTTGGTGAAACGATTGCGGGCCTGTTTGGTGTGGTCCGAATTCTCCCTTTTGCAACCCCACTGCCTCTTTCAGCCTGTTGCGGTGCTGCGGATCCCTTCACCTCTGTACTGCTGTCCTCGCTCGGCTATTCACCTTCCCATGTTGGGTCAATGACCTCATCATCCACCACCATCTCTTCCACTTCCTTACTCTGTTCATCCTCCTGACTTGACCTAACCACAACCTCAGTGATTGTCAACTATGTCTCATCATCATCCACCTCGTGAACGAATGATTGCCGTTCACCATCGTCATCTTCTTGAAAATGTGAACAGTGATGAGCGCCAGGGGCAATATTCGAATTCGCAATATTTCGCAAATATTTATCATATATTTGCGAATTTGAGAATTTGTGATCTCCAGTCAATATTTTCTTGATTGCGAAAAATAGCCAATCGGAAAATTTGCGATAAAATTCACGATAAGAAAAATTTGCGATCTACACTACTCCTAATGTCAAAGATATTGCAGCCTTTTCATTGGCCCACAAGCAAGAAGCAGTGAGGGATCATGGGCACTGATGAAAAAAATCTAGAATATTTGCGATTACGAAGAAATAGCACCATATTCTATATATTCGCGAATTCTCGAAGTGCCAATATTTGCGATAAAAATTTGTGATTGGAATATTCGCGATCAACACTAACTGTGAAGGCTCAATAGGTTGGGAATTAGGGCACATTATCTCAGGTTCCTCTTCAAGAGTGCTGGGCGCGAGGACCAAATGTAATAGTGGCGCTGGAAAAAGCTTCTTGGAATATCTGAGTCTGGGATCACTCGTTTGGCAAGCCTCTCCATGGTGGGAAGAAGGATGATTAGAGTGAGGATTCGGTTGACCAGACTCTTGGCTACAGAGACTGGACTTGGTGGAAGAGTGCTTAACCGACTGGAAGCATTATCTTCAGCAATCATATCGATCAACTGTTCACACTGGTCCGACTTGGACAGTGTTGTCCTGCACCGCCTAGCTAAGTTGGACATGAAGCTGGGTACGGTGGATGTTTTTTTTTTTCTGGTGCACTGGCAGCAGACACAGTTTCATTGCGACCAGGGCCATCAGCATCACGCCAACTTCCCCGTCCCTTAGTGCTTGCCTTCCAGTGGCGTAGCGTGGGTAGCCAGCACCCGGGGCAAGCCAAGTATTGCGCCCCGCCAACCTGTGACCACGCCCATTTTTTTAACAAATAATGTAGTAGATGTCACCTGCAGTCCTATGTAACACCACAGATAACACAGTGATAACTCTTTGAGTACAGATAATGTAGTAGATGGGTGTGAGGCCCCAGAATTCAGAACACACACAGTGTGACCTGAAGTCTGGGGCTGGGCTGAGGCAGTGTGGGTCAAATTCTATATACCCCCTACCCTACCGTGAAACTGATATTTGGATAGACATAACATACATTGCTATGAAATATACAGGGGAATACAACACCATACCTGTTACATCCAGTGACATCTCCTGTGATATAGACTTTCCTCAACGTTTTCATTCGGAGATAGGACCGTCATGACACCTTCTTTCAGCCGCATCTCGTCTCTGCAAAGTTTCGCAGAAAATGTTTTAGATTCCTCACTTTACTATCATCCTCAGATAACAGACCTCCCCTTCCCCCATAGTGCCCATAAGTATAATGCTCTCTGTATAATTATAATATATAATGACCCCCTCTGTAGTATTATAGTAATAATTATGGCCCCCTTCAGCTCCTCCAGCATACAGTCCCGTGTAAGATACATCACTCCCCCTGCCTTCAGTCCTTCTTGCAAACAGTCCCATGTAAAATACATCACTCCCCCTGCCTTCCGCTCCTCCAGCATACAGTCCCATGTAAGATACATCACTGCCCTGCCTTCAGCCCCTCCAGCATATAGTCCCATGTAAAATACATCACTCTCCCTTCAGCTCCTCCAGCATATAGTCCCATGTAAGATACAACCATCTGCCCAACTCTCTGATGTCCATATACAAGGCCTACCAGTATTACCCCTTCATATACTGCCTGGTCACCCCACACCTAACAGTTTGAGTCACTTGTCTCCCTGAGTGTTAGGTGGGGTCACCAGTCGGGCAGGTGGTATATCAAGGGGTAATGCTGGTAGGCCTGGCCTGGCCTGGTATATGGACGGAGAGATGGGCAGATGGCAGGTGTTAGGGGTAATATATGATAATATGATGGCAGGTGTTAGGGGTAATATATGATAATATGAGTGAAGTGCCACTGTGCCATTCAGTGCCATGAGAGCCAGGCCAAGGCTGCCAAGCAGATGGCACCATGGCACTGCAGTCAGAGTGCTGGTGAAGGATGACCAGGGACACTGAGACAGTATGCCTGTCTGGGATGCCATCTGCCCATCTCTACTGTCCATATACCAGGCCTACCCTGGTATATGGACAGCAGAGATGGGCAGATGGCATCCTCTGGGCAGTATTGTCTCTCTGATCATCCTTCACTAGCTCCCTGACTGCCACGGTCCTGCTTGGCCTGACTCTCATGGCACTTCACTGCCTGGTGCTCGGCTATCAGCACTGAGTGACAGTCAGTGTAGCAGTGTGACTGAGTCACTCAGTGCTGAAAGTCGAGCACCAGGCAGTGAAGTGCCATGAGAGCCGGGGCCAAGCAGGACCGTGGCAGTCAGGGAGCTGGTGAAGGATGACCAGAGAGACAATACTACCCAGAGGATGCCATCTGCCCATCTCTGCTGTCCATATACCAGGGTAGGCCTGGTATATGGACAGCAGAGATGGGCAGATGGCATCCCAGACAGGCATACTGTCTCAGTGTCCCTGGTCATCCTTCACCAGCACTCTGACTGCAGTGCCATGGTGCCATCTGCTTGGCAGCCTTGGCCTGGCTCTCATGGCACTGACTGGCACAGTGGCACTTCACTCATATTATCATATATTACCCCTAATGCCTGCCTGCCCTCAGCCCATGCCAACACAGTACACTAGTCACTACTGACCTAATTACACACTCAGGGTGGGACTGACTGTCACTCCCTCTGTCTCAGGGTCGCTTGAGTCTCTAGGCTGGACTACAGTCTACTACTGATTCAGCGACAGTGCGGCAGCCATCTTCTGCTTCTTCTTGCTCCTGGCTCTGCACTGTCTTTCCCGCCTGGGAAGGTGAACGGAGCCTATCAGGAACTGCGGTGCACGCCCCGCCTCGCCTCCTTACTCTGCTCTGCAGCCGGGCGCTGTGTGAAAAAAAAACAACAACACAGCGTCGGCGATTAAACTTGTGCCAGCCCAGCGGACAGTGCCCCCCTTGCAGTATGGCACCCAGGGCAACGGCCCCCCCGGCCTCCCCCACGCTACGCTACTGTTGCCTTCTTCATATTAATGGTTTTGTCACTAGATGTGACGCAGATTGTTTTACTGTACGCTAAAGACACCGTTTGCAGATGTAGTTCAGCATTTTTTACACAAAGCCACACACTATGGACACTAGATGTGGCCCAGATTATTAAAGACACAGTCTGCGGATGATGTACAGTATACACTCACCTAAAGAATTATTAGGAACACCATACTAATACGGTGTTGGACCCCCTTTTGCCTTCAGAACTGCCTTAATTCTACGTGGCATTGATTCAACAAGGTGCTGATAGCATTCTTTAGAAATGTTGGCCCATATTGATAGGATAGCATCTTGCAGTTGATGCAGATTTGAGGGATGCACATCCAGGGCACGAAGCTCCCATTCCACCACATCCCAAATATGCTCTATTGGGTTGAGATCTGGTGACTGTGGGGCCATTTTAGTACAGTGAACTCATTGTCATGTTCAAGAAACCAATTTGAAATGATTCGAGCTTTGTGACATGGTGCATTATCCTGCTGGAAGTAGCCATCAGAGGATGGGTACATGTTCTCATTCTGTTTACGCCAAATTCGGACTCTACCATTTGAATATCTCAACAGAAATCGAGACTCATCAGACCAGGCAACATTTTTCCAGTCTTCAACAGTCCAATTTTGGTGAGCTTGTGCAAATTGTAGCCTCTTTTTCCTATTTGTAGTGGAGATGAGTGGTACCCGGTGGGGTCTTCTGCTGTTGTAGCCCATCCGCCTCAAGGTTGTGCGTGTTGTGGCTTCACAAATGCTTTGCTGCATACCTCGGTTGTAACGAGTGGTTATTTCAGTCAACGTTGCTCTTCTATCAGCTTGAATCAGTCGGCCCATTCTCCTCTGACCTCCAGCATCCACAAGGCATTTTTGCCCACAGGACGGCCGCATCCTGGATGTTTTTCCCTTTTCACACCATTCTTTGTAAACCCTAGAAATGGTTGTGCGTGAAAATCCCAGTAACTGAGCAGATTGTGAAATACTCAGACTGGCCCGTCTGGCACCAACAACCATGCCACGCTCAAAATTGCTTAAATCACCTTTCTTTTCCATTCTGACATTCAGTTTGGAGTTCAGGAGATTGTCTTGACCAGGACCACACCCCTAAATGCATTGAAGCAACTGCCATGTGATTGGTTGACTAGATAATTGCATTAATGAGAAATAGAACAGGTGTTCCTAATAATTCTTTAGGTGAGTGTATGTCACTAATAGGTATAAAAGAAAAATATCTTGCTGCTGTCAAACACACACACAGTAGTCCTTAAAAGGACTTTGGGGTCTTTGAAAAGCTTTTGGTATTAAAAACAGTAATTTTCTCTCCCTGCACTATCTGTCCCTTCCTCAGCACGGATGTCCCTGAGACTGCAGGTAAATAGATTGCTGCTCTAAAACTCACTCACACAGTAGTCCTTAAAAGGACTTTTGGGTCTTGAAAAAGCTTTCTCCGAATAAAAACTGTGAAATTCGCTCCCTACTCTGTCCTTCCCTTCCTACGCTCTGCTCTCCCTGTCTACGTTTGAGCCGAACTTGCATCATCAGGTGCTATATAGCACCCCATGATGCGTTACGGCCAGCCAATCACTGTAATGCCAGCAGCCAACATGGCAACTGGCATTACAGTGAGGGCAGTACTTACCTGCATCTTTATTGGCTGCTTAAAACCTGCGAAACGTGCGGGAAGGAGATTCGAGCATTGCGCGAGTACAGCCATGGGCTGAGCATAGCAATCAGGGCCGTTTCTAGGACCGGGCAGGCCGGGCGCTATCAGAAGGGGGCGCCGGCAGGGGCACCCTCTTGTCGTTTCTCTGCCTGTTATTACTCTCGTGCCGTGCGCCCTGGGTCCCTCCCTCTGAGATCTCGCCTGCCCTGCGACCTGCGCCCGAGTGCCGAGTCCTCTCTTATCTACAGACAGAGTCCGTACGTACCGAGTCCAGTCACTCAGCTCCGGTACGTGCGGGCGGCGCAAGCGCGTGACGTACAGTGAGTGAGTGAGCGCCGCACTGCCTGCCTGTTACCGCCCGCCCTGAGCCCCTGAGCAGTGCTGATGCTGAAAAGAAGCCTACTGTGAGGCGAGCCTGAGTCTATTTGTAACATCCTGAAGTATGTCACTAAACGTCAGTTCCCCTGCTTCATAACGTGAGGTATATGCATAATGTCATCTGGTATAAGTTTGCATCATTTTCCTCATCATGTGCATTTTCCAGGCTTGTTGCATTGTATTTATGCTATAATATTCATGTACACCAGCAGGTGGCAGCAGTATGTAGTAGAACCAAGCCAGTTAGTAGACCTAGACTGGAACAGACTATTCCAGGCTAGCTTCCCCCATCTGAGGAGGAGTGGGATGTTCCCACATCTTACTTCAGAGGGAGGAAAGAAAGTTCTAGACAGTGTACCAGCCACCCCCTGTTGGGGTAGGCTGTGTGAATAGGAGCTCCCAGAAACAGGGACCCCAACCAAGGATCCAAGCCTCCCTGAGGCCCAAGATCAACCTCCCCAGCCTGAGTCCCTTACCTCAGCTGGATGACAAAGAAAGCAGCCATCTTCAGAACTATCAGATCTCCAGGAAGAAACCACCATACCCTGCGAGCAGTCCTGTAAGTACAGATTCCAGAACAAGGAGAAGATAAGTACCTCCACAGCTAGTGAGGCCCATATCAAGCAGACCTCAGACAGAGCAGAAGACAGATACCTGCCAGATTCTTAAAGGCGCATGTACTAGGTGCAGAATATATATATATATATATATATATATATATAATTCCTGCCACATATTGCCAACACCTGCTGGGATCCTAGACTATTGCTGTAAATTGTATGGATCTAAAGCTGCATCTAATAACATCAAGTAAAGACAAGTTGGACCCTATTTTCTGTGTGGAATTCCATCATTCCTCCATTACTCCTATTGACAGCACTCAATTTTGTTGCATGTGAGCCAGAATACAGGAGTCCAGCCGTACTACAGGTAGGAGACACCGTTGACACAATACAGAGACAATCTCCCCTTCTGGCATTCCTCACCTAGTACGTGTGCTCATACCATCTAAAAGGGCCCTTCTACAGTACCTGCGCAAGCTGCAACTGGCATCACAAACTTATTTACACCTAAATCTGACCCACTGCATAGCAGCCCCAATGACCCAGTGTCCTGCTCATTGCATCAAGTGGCGTCACGAACAGGATCGGATTATATTGTGTGTCCATCCCTGATAACAGAACCGCATCTAATTGTGCGCAAAAACGGACTTAAAAAACGCATGTTTCATAATATTAGTAGGGCTGAAGATTGTACAAAAATCGCTAGAAAAAGTGACTTTCTTACTTGTGTTGCTGTGCCAAGGAAAGCGCTGCACGTGCGCTGCAGCACTTGAAGAGTTAATTTGTTATTGTGGAGATTCGCCATATTCGTTTAAGATGGCGCTTCATCTTCATGCCAAAAGACAAAGAAACCAAGAAACGCCCTCCCAGGAGCGTGAAAATGCTGTCTACGCCCCCCAGAAGAGGGAAAATATAGCGACACTGTCACGGAACCATGAACCAGACTTACAACAAGGGATAAGTGAAAATAAGAAGGCTTTATTGAAAATAAAGCTGTAAAGCAAAAGTCCAAACGGATGGCGAAACCGAAGCAGAGTCTTTGCGAAGCCAGAGGTCAGGAACCAGAAGGGTAGTCAGACGAAGCCAGGATCAGGAACCAGCAGGGTAGTCAGACGAAGCCAGGATCAGGAACCAGCAGGGTAGTCGGACGAAACCAGGATCAGGAACCAGCAGGGTAGTCGGACGAAACCAGGATCAGGAACCAGAAGCAGCAGCAGTCTAGAAGCATGTGAACACAGGAGGACCAAGCAAGGAACTGAAGCCACAGACCTCCTATATATATGAGCTAGGCATCCAGCTCCTCCCAGTGGGAAGGAGGAGCCGCAGGGTGGGAGGCTACAAGAAACCCAGAAACCAAGATGGCCGCCAGCACATGTCAAACGAAGGAGAACAGCAAGAAGGTAAGACCATGACAGACACCCCTTCAAGAAAGGCGCAAAGATGTCAAATACGCCCCTTCAGGAGCGGGAAAAATAGAGAACGCCCTCCATGGACTTGTCACTGATCTGGCCAGAGGTGATAAAAGCTCCACCCTCTGCGCCCCTCCTTAAGTACTGGCTATCAGCGTATGCCGAGGAGTGAGCAAGATGGCGCACCCGCGTCCAAAGTGGAATCAGATGGCCATCGATGCAGAGGATGTCTATGCTGACCAGCCACTGGAGATCCGAGTCTCCCAACTTATGCAGAGACCCGGCCAAACGACTCTAGATGCCAGACCGGAGGCAGTGGATACCTCCGCGCACGAGAGCCCTGCAGCGTCTACACCATCTAACATACCGGAGATACCAGAGAGGATGGCTGATGAGGTCCCGGTTCCAGCTATCAGTGTTCCGGATCTGGTGATCAAGTTCGAGGAGGCTGCGGATCCCTCCGCCTCGTACGGTGCACCAGCGGAAGGCGACGTACCTACCCAGATGGAAGTGGATGAAGTGCCTGCTCCCGCGGAGGACGCCATTGACGTCACCAGCATCCAGTCTGTGGCGCAGATGAAGAAGGAGCTGCAGGAGCGTGACCAGAAGGCACCAGAACCGGCCGCCCGGCCGCGACAGCAGGTAGGAGCTACCCCGCTCCCTGAGGCCCAGGCCCGGTCCGTGTCTGCTCCACCGCCACGTCGAGAGACCCCAGCACCGCCCATCAATCTATCAATCAATCTACCAAGCCACAGCCACCTACTGGTGCGGTGGAGGCGGCTGGAGATTCCACTCCACCGCCCAGCTACAGCCAGCTCAGTAGCCTCAACCCAGAGGTACCCCACGAGAGAACCGCCTTTGCCCAGAAGGCCTGGGAATACAAGTCGGCCGTAGAAGAATGGGTGAAGCAGGTTATTGACAGCCCCCAGTCCGGAAACCCCGTCCTGACCCGACGTACCGGAACCGTCCTATGGTTTTCTGTGGAGCGCGGTGTGGGATTCTTGCAGGACAACCACTCAGGCACTGATGTATTTGTAGGCCGCAGGTCGGTAAAACGCCACTACTTGCCCCAAGAAAGGCACAACTTATACATTGGGGATCAAGTCGAGTATACTCCCATGCGGTCAATGCAAGGACTGTTTGTGTCCGGAGTCACCTTACTCCAGAAACCGCTCTCCCCTGCCATCACCCCAGAGACCTGGCAGGAGGATCCAGGCTCTGCGGCTAGGACCAGATGCCTACAGGAAACCCCAGATGGCCGATTCGTTTTCAAGGAAAAGGCGCAACCAGCCCCTGAACCTCTCCTTCCTGACTTATCACCGCCACCAACCCTGAGGGTAGGACAGATAAATAATTCAGTCTTGACCTTCAACCCTAAGGTCCAGCCATGTTTCCTGCCACCCTATATGCTTCCCTGGAAGCAGCCACAACAGCCACAGTCCAATGTTCCGGCTCTCCCTGCACCAATGCAGCCAGAAGTTCTGCCCCTTCCTGCATCGGCTTTGGATACCGGTCTGCAGCAAGCAACAGCTATGTTCTCCAGGTTGGCTGTACAACCAATACCTACTGTCACCGGTAGAGGGCGCTGGCGCACTACCACCAACACTACCCTTAGCTACCAGCAGAGGCAGGAATTACCTCTTATACACTTCAGCAGCTCCAGCAGCGATGAAGAGCTGGACACCTACCTGTAGGCTGTCTCCACTACAAAAAAGTCTAAAGTGACATTATTTGGGAGCCACGCCATGGACTGATTACCTGACGGGTGAGGACCTGTTTGGCATTGTTGTGTGTTTTAACCTTTTGTTCCAGGTTGCCATTGTTTGTCCTCATCCAGATGGTCATGTCAGTAAGGACTCCCCCATCAGCACTTAACCCTTTATGTCCAAGTTAACCGTTTTATACCCTTTCTCAGGTTACTTGATAGCCTGCTGCTATTTTATAACACTTTTAACCCTTTGGATTACAATTAACTTTTGCCCTGTGGATTGCAAAGGACTTTCATCAGTTTCCAGAGGATTCTGCAACTTCAACCACTTTCAGGAATACGGACTCAAGTTATTGTTGAGCCTATCCTTCCACTTATAAATTGCACTATTTTATAAAATATTTGCAACATAAAAGCTTGCACTCCATCCTCATGCTATTTAATAATTTATGCTATTGTAACCTGTTTACAAATGTTATGTAATGTTCAAGATATCCTGCCCATTGTGTGTATTATCTTTCTAGGTGCCACAATGTGAATGTATGCACTTTCTATAATGATTGCACTAACAATTGCACTTAACAAAAATGTCGCAATTTACTTAAAGTGTGCCTTTTCACAGCTCTTGTTCTCTCCCCCCTTATACGGACTGTCATCAGAGGGACGCTGAATACCAATGGCCTACACCCGGTGATATATACCCATAGGTACCCAGGGCAGGACCAAATGGTAAGTCCTGACAGGTCTAGTTACTTCACAGGTACCCCTGCTGCTTCGGGAATCGTTAGAAGCCCTAGGCTGCTCCTTCCCGCTTGTTAAATGTTCAGGATTGTTCCCATCCGGAGGTGTCTCATTTCCAGGAGATCCATGGGAACGTACTGCCCTCCTCCTGTGACCTTGCCAGAAGACACGGAGACGATAAATACCTCCCCTTCTGAGCCTTTTTGCCTAAGGTAAGGCGCCTCAAGCCTTAGAGCCACAACTTAGCTTCCTCATAGACATCATTGTGATCGTGCTATAAGCCAAATTTCTTCAGGCTATGATGCAGGGAAGGGAATACAGGATAAAGCCACCCTTCTATTTGCGGGCTTTGCATTACACAATGGTGGGATTACGGAGTAAAGACACCCCCATACTCTCTTTGATATTGGTGGACAATATACAAAGTCAGTCCGTAATGTTTGCTTTGTGCAGTTATAGGTTACCTGGTTATACCAAGATAAGGAAACTGTGTGTTGGACACCTTATGCTAGCGGACAGGAACCTCGAGGAAACCGTTATGTGTTTTGTATTTGTACGTCATTTTATGTATATTCATGCAGCACTTTGTATTGTATTGGGTACCCAGAGCTTATTCCTCACCGCCTACCATACGCCGAGGACGGCTTCACTTAAAGTAACGGGGTATGTAACATCCTGAAGTATGTCACTAAACTTCAGTTCCCCTGCTTCATAACGTGAGGTATATGCATAATGTCATCTGGTATAAGTTTGCATCATTTTCCTCATCATGTGCATTTTCCAGGCTTGTTGCATTGTATTTATGCTGTAATATTCATGTACACCAGCAGGTGGCAGCAGTATGTAGTAGAACCAAGCCAGTTAGTAGACCTAGACTGGAACAGACTATTCCAGGCTAGCTTCCCCCATCTGAGGAGGAGTGGGATGTTCCCACATCCTACTTCAGAGGGAGGAAAGAAAGTTCTAGGCAGTGTACCAGCCACCCCCTGTTGGGGTAGGCTGTGTGAATAGGAGCTCCCAGAAACAGGGACCCCAACCAAGGATCCAAGCCTCCCTGAGGCCCAAGATCAACCTCCCCAGCCTGAGTCCCTTACCTCAGCTGGATGACAAAGAAAGCAGCCATCTTCAGAACTATCAGATCTCCAGGAAGAAACCACCATACCCTGCGAGCAGTCCTGTAAGTACAGATTCCAGAACAAGGAGAAGATAAGTACCTCCACAGCTAGTGAGGCCCATATCAAGCAGACCTCAGACAGAGAAGAAGACAGATACCTGCCAGATTCTTAAAGGCGTATGTACTAGATGCAGAACATATATATATATATATATATATATATATATATATAATTCCTGCCACATATTGCCAACACCTGCTGGGATCCTAGACTATTGCTGTAAATTGTATGGATCTAAAGCTGCATCTAATAGCATCAAGTAAAGACAAGTTGGACCCTATTTTCTGTGTGGAATTCCAGCATTCCTATATTACTCCTATTGACAGCACTCAATTTTGTTGCATGTGAGCCAGAATACAGGAGTCCAGCTGTACTACAGGTAGGAGACACCGTTGACACAATATAGAGACAATCTCCCCTTCTGGCATTCCTCATAGGGATGAGCGAACCCGAACTGTATAGTTCGGGTTCGTACCGAATTTTGGGGTGTCCGTGACACGGACCCGAACCCGAACATTTTCGTAAAAGTCTGGGTTCGGGTTCGGTGTTCGGCGCTTTCTTGGCGCTTTTTGAAAGGCTGCAAAGCAGCCAATCAACAAACGTCATACTACTTGCCCCAAGAGGCCATCACAGTCTTGCCTACTATTGGCATGGCTGTGATTGGCCAGTGCAGCATGTGACCCAGCCTCTATATAAGCTTGGGTAACGTAGCGCTGCACGTCACTCTGCTGATTCAAGCATAGGGAGAGGTTGCTGCTGCGACGTTAGGGCGAGATTAGGCAGATTAACTCCTCCAAAAGACTTAATTCAGTGATCGATCTCCAGCTGTGGATCATTGAAGTGCTGATATTGAATTGCTCACTTTTTTTAGGCTGCCCAGAGCGTTTTTATATCACTTTTTTCTGGGGTGATCGGCGGCCATTTTGTGACTTGTGGTGCGCCAGCACAAGCTACCACCAAGTGCATTTAACCATCAATAGTGGGGTTATTTTTTGCTATATCCTATATCAGGTGCAGGCTGAGCCTGTGTCACCCAAGTGCATTTAACCATCAATAGTGTGGTTATTTCTTGGCCATATACTACATCAGGGGCAAGTTGAGCCTGTCACCCAGCACCTAAAAAATAGCCCTGACATTTATATTCCTCCAAATCAGTACTATTTTAGCTGGTCAAGTTATTTGTAGTGACCGTAAAAGCACAGTTTTTGTTCTGGGTTGAAAAACTATTCCCAAATTTGCCATTCTCAAAATTAGTAGTTTCTGCTATATCAGGCCTACTTTAAATCTATCCCAAAAAGGATATCTTAGATTCAAGGTGCTGATAGTGTCATTTTGAAAAACTTAACACACACGCTACCGTGCAGATACAAGTCTAATTCTGTGATTAAAGGTATATCTGTCACACAGCGCGTAAAAAATAAGCCTCACATTTATATTCAACCAAATCTGTCATTACTTGTGTGCCTGTATTAGTGTAATACGGTACCTAAATAGATAGCCAGACAGTGTTAGGTGTCTGTAAAAAAAGGCCTGAATTTTAATTCAATACATTGGCCCGAATAATATTTTTCTTATTGTGGTGAACGGTAACAATGAGGAAAACAACTAGTAAGGGACGCGGACGTGGACATGGTTGTGGTGGTGTTAGTGGACCCTCTGGTGCTGGGAGAGGACGTGGCCGTTCTGCCACAGCCACACGTCCTAGTGTACCAACTACCTCAGGTCCCAGTAGCCGCCAGAATTTACAGGGATATTTTGTGGGGCCCAATGCCGTTCTAAGGATGGTAAGGCCTGAGCAGGTACAGGCATTAGTCAATTGGGTGGCCGACAGTGCATCCAGCACATTCACATTATCTCCCACCCAGTCTTCTGCAGAAAGCGCACAGATGGCGCATGAAAACCAAGCCCATCAGTCTGTCACATCACCCCCATGCATATCAGGGAAACTGTCTGAGCCTCAAGTTATGCAGCAGTCTCTTATGCTGTTTGAAGACTCTGCTGCCAGGGTTTCCCAAGGGCATCCACCTAGCCCTTCCCCAGGGGTGGAAGAGATAGAATGCACTAACGCACAACCACTTATGTTTCCTGATGATGAGGACATGGGAATACCACCTCAGCAAGTCTCTGATGATGACGAAACACAGGTGCCAACTGCTGCGTCTTTCTGCATTGTGCAGACTGAACAGGAGGCCAGGGATCAAGACTGGGTGGAAGACGATGCAGGGGACGATGAGGTCATAGACCCCACATGGAATGAAGGTCGTGCCACTGACTTTCACAGTTCGGAGGAAGAGGCAGTGGTGAGACCGAGCCAACAGCGTAGCAAAAGACAAAGAGGGAGCAGTGGGCAAAATCAGAACACCCGCCGCCAAGAGACTCCGCCTGCTACTGACCGCCGCCATCTGGGACCGAGCACCCCAAAGGCAGCTTCAAGGAGTTCCCTGGCATGGCACTTCTTTAAACAATGTGCTGACGACAAGACATAGAAACATAGAAACATAGAATGTGTCGGCAGATAAGAACCATTTGGCCCATCTAGTCTGCCCAATATATCTGAATCCTATGAATAGTCCCTGGCCCTATCTTATATGAAGGATAGCCATATGCCTATCCCATGCATGCTTAAACTCCTTCACTGTATTTGCAGCTACCACTTCTGCAGGAAGGCTATTCCATGCATCCACTACTCTCTCAGTAAAGTAATACTTCCTTATATTTCTTTTAAACCTTTGCCCCTCTAATTTAAAACTCTGTCCTCTTGTGTAGTTTTTCTTCTTTTAAATATGCTCTCCTCCTTTACCGAGTTGATTCCCTTTATGTATTTAAAAGTTTCTATCATACCCCCTCTGTCTCTTCTTTCTTCCAAGCTATACATATTAAGGTCCTTTAACCTTTCCTGGTAAGTTTTATCCTGCAATCCATGTACTAGTTTAGTAGCTCTTCTCTGAACTCTCTCTAGAGTATCTATATCCTTCTGGAGATATGGCCTCCAGTACTGCGCACAATACTCCAAGTGAGGTCTCACCAGTGTTCTGTACAGCGGCATAAGCACTTCACTCTTTCTACTGCTTATACCTCTCCCTATACATCCAAGCATTCTGCTGGCATTTCGTGCTGCCCAATTACATTGTCTTCCCACCTTTAAGTCTTCTGAAATAATTACTCCTAAATCCCTTTCCTCAGATACTGAGGTCAGGACTGTGTCAAATATTCTATATTCTGCCCTTGGGTTTTTACGCCCCAGGTGCATTATCTTGCACTTATCCACATTAAATTTCAGTTGCCAGAGTTCTGACCATTCTTCTAGTTTTCCTAAATCCTTTTCCATTTGGCGTTTCCCTCCAGGAACATCAACCCTGTTACATATCTTTGTGTCATCAGCAAAAAGACAAACCTTACCATCGAGGCCTTTTGCAATATCACTTATGAGGATATTAAACAAAATTGGTCCCAGTACAGATCCCTGTGGAACCCCACTGGTAACATGACCTTGTTTTGAATGTTCTCCATTGACTACAACCCTCTGCTGTCTGTCACTCAGCCACTGCCTAATCCACTCAACAATATGGGAGTCCATGCTCAATGACTGCAGTTTATTGATAAGTCTTCTATGTGGGACAGTGTCAAAAGCCTTACTAAAATCTAGATATGCGATGTCTACTGCACCTCCACCGTCTATTATTTTAGTCACCCAGTCAAAAAAATCTATAAGATTTGTTTGACATGATCTCCCTGAAGTAAACCCATGTTGTTTTTCATCTTGCAATCCATGGGATTTTAGATGTTCCACAATCCTATCCTTTAATAGGGTTTCCATTAATTTGCCTACTATTGATGTCAGACTCACTGGTCTATAGTTGCTCGATTCCTCCCTACTACCTTTCTTGTGAATGGGCACGACATTTGCCAATTTCCAATCTTCCGGGACGACTCCTGTTACTAATGATTGGTTAAATAAATCTGTTAACGGTTTTGCCAGCTCACCACTAAGCTCTTTTAATAATTTTGGGTGTATCTCATCAGGCCCCTGTGACTTATTTGTCTTCACTTTAGACAGCAAACTTAGAACATCTTCCTCTGTAAAGACACATGCATCAAACGATTAGTCATCCTTTCTAGTGGAGGTCCTTCTCCTTTTTCTTTTGTAAAAACTGAACAGAAGTATTCATTAACCCCTTAAGGACCGGGCTCATTTTCACCTTAAGGACCAGGCCATTTTTTGCAAATCTGACCAGTGTCACTTTAAGGGGTCATAACTTTAAAACGCTTTGACTTACCCAGGCCGTTCTGAGATTGTTTTTTCGTCACATATTTTACTTCATGTCACTGCTAAAATTGGGTCAAAAAAGTTAATTTTTTTGCATAAAAAAATACAATTTTTACCAAAAATTTTGAAAAATTAGCAAATTTCAAAGTTTCAGTTTCTCTACTTCTGTAATACATAGTAATACCCCCAAAAATTGTGATGACTTTACATTCCCCATATGTCTACTTCATGTTTGTAGCATTTTGGGAATGATATTTTATTTTTTGGGGATGTTACAAGGCTTAGAAGTTTAGAAGCAAATTTAGAAATTTTCAGAAATCTTCAAAATCTCACTTTTTATGGACAAGTTCAGGTTTGAAGTCATATTGTGAGGCTTAGATAATAGAAACCTCCCAAAAATGACCTCATTCTAGAAACTAAACCCCTCAAGGTATTCAAAACAGTTTTTTCAAACTTTATTAACCCTTTAGATCTTCCACAAGAGTTAATGGCAGATGTAGAAACAATTTTGAAATTTCTATTTTTTGGAAAATTTTCCAATATAATCTATTTTTTCCAGGAGTAAAACAAGGGTTAACTGCCAAACAACACTCAAAAAGGGTTGCCCTGATTCTGTAGTTTGCAAAAACACCCCATATGTGGTCGTAAACTACTGTTTGGCCGAACGGTAGCACATAGAAGGAGGGGAACACCATATGGGTTTTGGAAGGCAGATTTGGCAGGACTGGTTTTGTTTATACCATGTCCCATTTGAAGCCCCCTGTTGCACCCCTAGAATAGAAATTTCAAAAAAGTGACTCCATCTAAGAAAGTACACCCCTCAAGGTAATTAAAACTGGGTTTACAAACTTTGTTAACCCTTTAGGTGTTCCACAAGAGTTAATGGCAGATGGAGAAACAATTTAGAAATTTCTATTTTTTGGAAAATTTTCCAATATAATCAATTTTTTCCAGGAGTAAAACAAGGGTTAACTGCCAAACAACACTCAAAATGGGTTGCCCTGATTCTGTAGTTTGCAAAAACACCCCATATGTGGTTGTAAACTACTGTTTGGCCGAACGGTAGCACATAGAAGGAGGGGAACACCATATGGGTTTTGGAAGGCAGATTTGGCAGGACTGGTTTTGTTTATACCATGTCCCATTTGAAGCCCCCTGTTGCACCCCTAGAATAGAAATTTCAAAAAAGTGACTCCATCTAAGAAAGTACACCCCTCAAGGTATTCAAAACTGGGTTTACAAACTTTGTTAACCCTTTAGGTGTTCCACAAGAGTTAATGGCAGATGGAGAAACAATTTAGAAATTTCAATTTTTTGGAAAATTTTCCAATATAATCAATTTTTTCCAGGAGTAAAACAAGGGTTAACTGCCAAACAACACTCAAAATGGGTTGCCCTGATTCTGTAGTTTGCAAAAACACCCCATATGTGGTCGTAAACTACTGTTTGGCCGAACGGTAGCACATAGAAGGAGGGGAACACCATATGGGTTTTGGAAGGCAGATTTGGCAGGACTGGTTTTGTTTATACCATGTCCCATTTGAAGCCCCCTGTTGCACCCCTAGAATAGAAATTTCAAAAAAGTGACTCCATCTAAGAAAGTACACCCCTCAAGGTATTCAAAACTGGGTTTACAAACTTTGTTAACCCTTTAGGTGTTCCACAAGAGTTAATGGCAGATGGAGAAACAATTTTGAAATTTCAATTTTTTGGAAAATTTTCCAATATAATCAATTTTTTCCAGGAGTAAAACAAGGGTTAACTGCCAAACAACACTCAAAATGGGTTGCCCTGATTCTGTAGTTTGCAGAAACACCCCATATGTGGTCGTAAACTACTATTTGGCTAAACGGCAGGACATAGAAGAAGGGGAACACCATATGGTTTTTGGAAGGCAGATTTTGCTGGACTGGTTTATTTACACCATGTACCCTTTCAAGCCCCCTGATGCAGCCCTAGAGTAGAAACTCCATAAAAGTGACCCCATCTAGGAAACTACGGGATAAGGTGGTTGTTGTTTTGGGACTATTTTTGGGGTAAATTAGATTTTTGGTTGCTCTATTTTACTCTTTTTTGAGGCAATGTAACAAAAAAATTATATTCTAAAATTGTTTCTACATTCGCGATTTAGTTTTGTGGAACACCTAAAGGGTTACCATAGTTTGTAAAGTAACTTTTGAATACCTTGAGGGGTGTAGTTTCTTAGATGGGGTCACTTTTTTGGAGTTTCTAGTCTAGGCTACATCAGGGGGGGCTTCTAATGGGACATGGCGTAAAAAAAAAAAAATGTCCATCAAAATCTGCCTTCCAGAAACCGTATGGAGTTCCCTTCGTTCTATGCCCTGCCGTGCGGCTATATAGCCATTTACGACCACATATGGGGTGTTTCTGCAAACTACAGAATCGGGGCAATAAATATTTAGTTTTGTTTGGCTGTTAACCCTTGCTTTATTACCGGCAAAATGGATTCAAATTGAAATTTTGCCCAAAAATGGGTGTTTTGGCACAGTTTTTATTTAATATTTTTAACACCGTTCGTCCGAGGCGTTTGGTCAAAAGTTATTTTTATAGCGACGACTTTTACGCACGCGACGATGCCCAATATGTATGGCTCTCAGACTTTGGAAACACTAAGCAGGGATCCTAAAACTGCGGCCCTCCAGATGTTGTAAAACTACAATTTCCACCATGCCCTGCTGATGGCTGTAGGTTGTCTGGGCATGCTGGGAGTTATAGTTTTACAACATCTGGAGGGCCGCAGTTTGAGGATGCCTGCACTAAAACTAATATTTTTTGGGGAAAGAAAAATTGTTTCCGTGTCTCCAAAGCCATAGTGTTTTATGTTCTCTAGTGGACTGTTGGGGATTATAAAAATTTAGTACTCCATGGAAGTGTGATACTCCCTGGAGCAATTGATAATGCAGAGGCCCGGATGATCGGGGCACGTGTCACATTGAGTAGTGGTGTTCTTCCGTATCCCCCTCTTGTGACACACTCTGCACTTTTTTTGGGTTCGTCCCTTCTTTCCAGTATGGGGGACCACACCTGGAAAGTGTTGGCCAGGGACGATCCGGGCGCCTCCAGTTCCCGAGGTACTCCGGCCTGCTCTTTCCCGGTCCGAAAAGATCAGGGCCTTGAGGACTGCCTCATAGAACTGGAGGAATGTCCCTGTGCTGCCAGTGCTTCGGGATAGTACAAAAGAGTTGTACATGGCAACCTGTACCAAGTAGACCGTAACTTTTTTGTACCATGCCCGGGTTTTGCGCATGGCGTTATATATCGCGTGAGGACTTGATCAGAGAGATCAACTCCTCCCATATACCGATTGTAGTCGACGATACAATCGGGCTTGAGGACCGTTGCCGCGGTACCTCGCACAGGGACAGGGGTGGTGCCGTTACCGTGGATTGTGGACAGCATAAGGACATCCCTCTTGTCCTTATACCTGACCAGCAACAGGTTTCCACTGGTAAGGGCATGGGTCTCACCCCTGGGGATAGGTACCTGGAGGGGGTAGGCAGGGAGGCCGCGTTGATTTTTCCGCACGGTCCCACAAGCGAACGTAGATCTGGCGGCAAGGGACCTGAACAAGGGAATGCTGGTATAAAAGTTATCCACGTACAAGTGGTAACCATTATCCAGCAGTGGGTACATAAGGTCCCACACGAGTTTCCCGCTAACACCCAGAGTGGGGGGACATTCTGGGGGTTGAATACAGGAATCTCGCCCCTCGTACACACGAAATTTGTAAGTGTACCCTGAGGTACTCTCACAAATTTTGTATAGCTTCACGCCATACCTTGCCCGCTTTGTGGGAATGTATTGGCGGAAACTGAGTCTCCCCTTGAACACAACGAGAGACTCATCAACCGCGACCTCCCTTCCAGGTACGTAGGCCTCCATGAATTTGGCCCCAAAGTGATCGATGACCGGCCGTATCTTATACAGCCGGTCATAGGCAGGATCACCTCGGGGTGGACATGCTGCATTATCAGAATAATGCAGACATTTCCGGATGGCCTCAAACCGTGTACGTGTCATGACCATACTGTACAGTGGGGTCTGGTATAGGACGTCCCCACTCCAGTATTGCCTGACACTGGGTTTTTGGACTAGACCCATATGCAGCACGAGGCCCCAAAATGTCCTCATTTCGGCTGCACTGACCGGCGTCCAGCCACCGGGTCTAGCCAAAACTGGTGGGGGGGGGGGCTTGTGGGGGGTGGGGGGCTGGTGGGGGGGGAAAGTGGCAGGGGGGGTCTGGGTTAGGGTTAGATGGATAGATGGAAGTTTGGAATAAAAGTACTTTTTCTTTTTTTTTTTCTAACTTACTTTTCCCTTCTTTCCCTGCCTAACGTGCCTCTCCCTCACTGACCCTAACCTACCTGGGTGGCGATGGGTGCAGGAGGGTGATGTATGCCGATTAGGGGGACGCAGGAGCTGGTGCTGGACGATGCTGCACGGTCAGGGTGCTGGACAGGAAGAGGAGGGGAGAGAGGAGCGCAGGAAGTTTGAATCTCGCGCCTCTCTCCCCTGCACCAATCAGCACCCTGGACAGCGGCGTTCAGCACCAGGGCCAGCACCGCCTCTCCAAATCCTCGGACTGCGATAGGTGGTGTATAATTACGCCACCGATCGCAGTCTTTTTCCGGTTCATCGGGTCACAGGACACCCGAATGGACCAGAAACGCAAAAAAACGCAGGTCTGAATTGACCTGCGGTTTTCTGCGATCGCCGATACGGGGGGGTCAAATGACCCCCCCCTGCGTTGTTACAGGATGCCGGCTGAAGGATTTCAGCCGGTGTCCCGTTCCGATTAACCCCCGCGGCGCCGGAATTCCGATTTTAAGTCAGGACGTACCGGTACATCCTTGGTCCTTAAGGACTCGGGAAATAGGGCGTACCGGTACGTCCTATGTCCTTAAAAGGTTAAGGCAGTCGGCTAGCCATTTATTCTCTTCTACATACCTTATGTCCTTTGTTTTTAATTTAGTTATTCCTTGTTTTAATTTCCTTTTTTCATTTATATATCTGAAGAATGCCTTATCCCCTTTTTTCATAGACTGAGCTAGTTTTTCTTCTGCCTGCGCTTTAGAAGTTATTATAACTTGCTTGGCCTCTCTCTGTCTAATCTTGTAGATTTCCTTATCTTCATTGCTCTGGGTTTTTTTATAATTACAAAATGCTAGCTTTTTATTTTTAATCATTTGGGCCACTTCTGCTGAGTACCACATTGGTCTCCTCCTTTTTTTGCTTTTACTGACAAGTCTAATGCAATTTTCTGTTGCCTTCAATAATGCACCTTTTAAGTAGTCCCATTTCTCCTGGACTCCATGTAATCCGTTCCAGTCTGATAAGGACTCATTTATGACTAATTCCATTTTTGAAAAGTCTGTTTTTCTAAAATCTAAAACTTTTGTTTTTGTGTGGTGGGGCTCTTTCACAGTTCTTATATTAAACCACACTGACTGGTGATCACTAGATCCCAAGGTTTCGCCTACAATGACATCATATACCGAATCCCCATTTGTGAATACCAAATCCAAAATGGCCTCCCTCCGGGTTGGCTCCTCAACCACTTGTTGTAGAGATAACCCCAGTAGGGAATTTAGAATATCTGTACTCCTGGTAGAACTTGCTATTTTGGTTTTCCAGTTTATATCTGGAAGATTGAAATCTCCCATAATGATAACTTCTCCTTTCATTGTCATTTTAGCTATTTCTTCAACTAGTAGATCATCTAGTTCTTTAACTTGACCAGGTGGTCTATATATCACACCTACACGAGTTACTGCATGGTTAGCAAACTGCAACGTAACCCAAACTGACTCTATGTTGGCCTCACCAACTTATATTAGGTTAGATTTAATGCTATCTTTCACATACAGGGCCACTCCTCCTCCTTTCTTGCCTTCTCTGTCTCTTCTGTATAAAGAGTACCCTGGTATGGTTATGTCCCAGTCATTTCTTTCATTAAACCATGTCTCCGTAACAGCCACTAAATCTACATTCTCAGATGCCATTATTGACGCAAGTTCATAGATTTTTTTACCTAAACTGCGAGCATTTGTAGACAGGACTCTGAGCTTATCATTTCTTAACCTCTGTGCTTCTGACCTGTTCTGGCATTGTTTCGGGGGGCAATTGGACTCTTTTATTTTCACTCTTTTGCCCCCCCTTCCTAGTTTAAATACTCTTTCGCAAATTCTTGGAGTTGTTCACTAAGTACATTTGTTCCTTTGAGAGAAAGATGCAAACCATCTTTTTTGTACAGTTCCTTTCTATTCCAAGTAGAGCTATCATGAGAGACAAAGCCAAATCCTTGCTCTTGACACCATTTACCAAGCCATATGTTGAACTCCTTTATGGGCCTCTGCCTATCATTCTGAACATTATGCACAGGCAGAACTTCAGAAAATGAAATGGTGGATGCAAAATCCTGTACGTCATTACCAAGTGTGATAAAAGATTTTTTCACCTCTGACACTTCATTGCAAGCCAGGACATTTGTCCCTAGATGGACAAGAACATCCACGTCCCCTTCCTGCTTTGCTTGCTTAACAATATTAATAATACGTCTTCTATCTCTTCTAGCAGTAGCCCCAGGGAGACATCTCACAAAACCATTTTCTTTAAGCTCCACACTTCTTATGATTGAATCACCCAGCAACAGCTGCTTCCTTTGAGACTTCACTTTATCTTTTTTGTCCTTGGCTGCAGTCTTGCATACATTAGACATAGGAGTCAATGGTTTCTCACCCTCTCTGCTTGAGTCCATATCCATGTTGTCCTTACATTCTGAGAGTGCTGCAAATGAATTATGGAGAACCACCGACTGTGGGACATGTCTTCTATCCACCACTCTAAGACTTCCCGAACCTACAGTAACCCATCTGCCATTTCTGGGGGTCCTCTGTGGCAGTGGCATTGCAGCAGTCCTAGCTGGAGTTTGTTTAACAGATAATTTAAATATCTCAGATTTCAAAAATGCAATTTCCTGCTGCAGTAAGGAGAACTGTCTACAGATCTGACAGCATCCGAATCTCCAAAGACCCGAGTGGCTTGCACGCTGTGCCATCAGAGCCTGAAGCGAGGCATTAACAATTTGAACCTTAGCACAACCTGCATGACCAGGCACCTGCATGCAAAGCATGAACTGCAGTGGAGTAAACACCTTAAAAACAAAAAAGTCACTCAGGCTCCCCCTGCTACCTCTTCTGCTGCTGCCGCCTCGGCCTCTTCTGCTGCTGCCGCCACCTCGGCCTCTTCCTCCGCCTCTGGAGGAACGTTGGCACCTGCCGCCCAGCAAACATGGGATGTACCACCAACACCACCACCACCTGCGTCACCAAGCATCTCAACCATGTCACACGGCAGCGTTCAGCTCTCCATCTCACAAACATTTGAGAGAAAGCGTAAATTCCCACCTAGCCACCCTCGATCCCTGGCCCTGAATGCCAGCATTTCTAAACTACTGGCCTATGAAATGCTGTCATTTAGGCTGGTGGACACAGACAGCTTCAAACAGCTCATGTCACTTGCTGTCCCACAGTATGTTGTTCCCAGCCGGCACTACTTCTCCAAGAGAGCCGTGCCTTCCCTGCACAACCAAGTGTCCGATAAAATCAAGTGTGCACTGTGCAACGCCATCTGTGGCAAGGTCCACCTAACCACAGATACGTGAACCAGTAAGCACGGCCAGGGACGCTATATCTCCCTAACTGCACACTGGGTAAATGAAGTGGCAGCTGGGCCCCAGGCGGAGAGCTGTTTGGCGCACGTCCTTCCGCCGCCAAGGATCGCAGGGCAACATTCTTTGCCTCCTGTCTCCTCCTCCTCCTACTCAGCTTCCTCCTCCTCTTCTTCCACCTGCTCATCCAGTCAGCCACACACCTTCACCACCAACTTCAGCACAGCCCGGGGTAAACATCAGCAGGCCGTTCTGAAACTCATATGTTTGGGGGACAGGCCCCACACCGCACAGGAGTTGTGGCGGGGTATAGAACAACCGACCGACGAGTGGTTGCTGCCGGTGAGCCTCAAGCCCGGCCTGGTGGTGTGCGATAATGGGCGAAATCTCATTGCAGCTCTGGGACTAGCCGGTTTGACGCACATCCCTTGCCTGGCGCATGTGCTGAATTTGGTGGTGCAGAAGTTCATTCGCAACTACCCCGACATGTCAGAGCTGCTGCATAAAGTGCGGGCCGTCTGTTCGCGCTTCCGGCGTTCACACCCTGCTGCTGCACGCCTGTCTGCGCTACAGCGTAACTTCGGCCTTCCCGCTCACCGCCTCATATGCGATGTGCCCACCAGGTGGAACTCCAGCTTGCATATGCTGGACAGACTGTGCGAGCAGCAGCAGGCCATAGTGGAGTTTCAGCTGCAGCACGCACGGGTCAGTCGCACTGCGGAACAGCACCACTTCACCACCAATGACTGGGCCTCCATGCGAGACCTGTGTGCCCTGTTGCGCTGTTTCGAGTACTCCACCAACATGGCCAGTGGCGATGACGCCGTTATCAGCGTTACAATACCACTTCTATGTCTCCTTGAGAAAACACTTAGGGCGATGATGGAAGAGGAGGTGGCCCAGGAGGAAGAGGAGGAAGAGGGGTCATTTTTAGCACTTTCAGGCCAGTCTTTTCGAAGTGACTCAGAGGGAGGTTTTTTGCAACACCAGAGGCCAGGTACAAATGTGGCCAGACAGGGCCCACTACTGGAGGACGAGGAGGACGAGGATGAGGAGGAGGTGGAGGTGGATGAGGATGAAGCATGTTCACAGCGGGGTGGCACCCAAAGCAGCTCGGGCCCATCACTGGTGCGTGGCTGGGGGGAAACACAGGACGATGACGATACGCCTCCCGCAGAGGACAGCTTGTCCTTACCTCTGGGCAGCCTGGCACACATGAGCGACTACATGCTGCAGTGCCTGCGCAACGACAGCAGAGTTGCCACATTTTAACGTGTGCGGACTACTGGTTTGCCACCCTGCTGGATCCCCGGTACAAAGACAATGTGCCCACCTTACTTCCTACACTGGAGCGTGATAGGAAGATGCGCGAGTACAAGCGCACGTTGGTAGACGCGCTACTGAGAGCATTCCCAAATGTCACAGGGGAACCAGTGGAAGCCCAAGGCGAAGGCAGAGGAGGAGCAAGAGGTCCCCAACGCAGCTGTTTCACGGCCAGCTCCTCTGAGGGCAGGGTTAGCATGGCAGAGATGTGGAAAAGTTTTGTCACCACGCCACAGCTAACTGCACCACCACCTGATATGGAACGTGTTAGCAGGAGGCAACATTTCACTAACATGGTGGAACAGTACCTGTGCACACCCCTCCACGTACTGACTGATGGTTTGGCCCCATTCAACTTCTGGGTCTCCAAATTGTCCACGTGGCCAGAGCTAGCTTTTTATGCCTTGGAGGTGCTGGCCTGCCCGGCGGCCAGCGTTTTGTCTGAACGTGTATTCAGCACGGCAGGGGGCGTCATTACAGACAAACGCAGCCGCCTGTCTACAGCCAATGTGGACAAGCTGACGTTCATAAAAATGAACCAGACATGGATCCCACAGGACCTGTCCATCCCTTGTGCAGATTAGACATTAACTACCTCCCCTTAACAATATATTATTGTACTCCAGGGCACTTCCTCATTCAATCCTATTTTTATTTTCATTTTTCCATTATATTGCGGGGCAACCCAAAGTTGAATGAACCTCTCCTCTGTCTGGGTGCCAGGGCCTAAATGTGTGACAGTGGCCTGTTCCAGTGGTGGGTGACGTGAAGCCTGATTCTCTGCTATGACATGAAGCCTGAATCTCTGTTATGGGACCTCTCTCCTCTGCCTGGGTGCCTGGGCCTAAATATGTGACAGTGGCCTGTTCCAGTGGTGGGTGACGTGAAGCCTGATTCTCTGCTATGACATGAAGACTGATTCTGTGCTGACATGAAGCCAGATTCTCTGTTATGGGACCTCTCTCCTCTGTCTGGGTGCCTGGGCCTAAATATGTGACAGTGGCCTGTTCCAGTGGTGGGTAACGTGAAGCCTAATTCTCTGCTATGACATGAAGACTGATTCTCTGCTGACATGAAGCCTGAATCTCTGTTATGGGACCTCTCTCCTCTGCCTGGGTGCCTGGGCCTAAATATGTGACAGCGGCCTGTTCCAGTGGTGGGTGACGTGAAGCCTGATTCTCTGCTATGACATGAAGACTGATTCTGTGCTGACATGAAGCCAGATTCTCTGTTACGGGACCTTTTTCCTCTGTCTGGGTGCCTGGGCCTAAATATGTGACAGTGGCCTGTTCCAGTGGTGGGTGACATGAAGCCTGATTCTCTGCTATGACATGAAGACTGATTCTCTGCTGACATGAAGCCTGAATCTCTGTTATGGGACCTCTCTCCTCTGCCTGGGTGCCTGGGCCTAAGTATGTTCAAATAAAAGAAAAGGTGTCCCGTGGCGCAAAAACCACCCAATAGTTGGAGTGATATTGGTTGATATTTATTTGAGCAAGTGGTACAACGCGTTTCGGGGTTTAACCCCTTCTTCAGGTACAATTGGCTTGCATGTACCTGAAGAAGGGGTTAAACCCCGAAACGCGTTGTACCACTTGCTCAAATAAATATCAACCAATATCACTCCAACTATTGGGTGGTTTTTGCGCCACGGGACACCTTTTCTTTTATTTGAACCACTGGCCTTCTGCGGGATTCCAGGCATCCCTGAACAAAAGTATCCATCCCGGGCTGCACACCATCCGTTGTGAGGAGTTCATGACACTTTGGTATACGTCCACATTAGAGTTGTGCCTAAACTAGCACAACTCCATCAGGTGAGCCTCCCCAGTGGAGATACCTTTTTATCCATTTTCTCTACGTTATTACCCTATGGTGCGCCATTCTTTTTTGTTCTATAGTGGAACGACGCCTGTTTCTGACACTGGGCCTAAGTATGTGACAGTGGCCTGTTCCAGTGGTGGGTGACGTGAAGCCTGATTCTCTGCTATGACATGAAGACTGATTCTGTGCTGACATGAAGCCAGATTCTCTGTTATGGGACCTCTCTCCTCTGTCTGGGTGCCTGGGCCTAAATATGTGACAGTGGCCTGTTCCAGTGGTGGGTGACGTGAAGCCTAATTCTCTGCTATGACATGAAGACTGATTCTCTGCTGACATGAAGCCTGAATCTCTGTTATGGGACCTCTCTCCTCTGCCTGGGTGCCTGGGCCTAAATATGTGACAGCGGCCTGTTCCAGTGGTGGGTGACGTGAAGCCTGATTCTCTGCTATGACATGAAGACTGATTCTGTGCTGACATGAAGCCAGATTCTCTGTTACGGGACCTTTTTCCTCTGTCTGGGTGCCTGGGCCTAAATATGTGACAGTGGCCTGTTCCAGTGGTGGGTGACATGAAGCCTGATTCTCTGCTATGACATGAAGACTGATTCTCTGCTGACATGAAGCCTGAATCTCTGTTATGGGACCTCTCTCCTCTGCCTGGGTGCCTGGGCCTAAGTATGTTCAAATAAAAGAAAAGGTGTCCCGTGGCGCAAAAACCACCCAATAGTTGGAGTGATATTGGTTGATATTTATTTGAGCAAGTGGTACAACGCGTTTCGGGGTTTAACCCCTTCTTCAGGTACAATTGGCTTGCATGTACCTGAAGAAGGGGTTAAACCCCGAAACGCGTTGTACCACTTGCTCAAATAAATATCAACCAATATCACTCCAACTATTGGGTGGTTTTTGCGCCACGGGACACCTTTTCTTTTATTTGAACCACTGGCCTTCTGCGGGATTCCAGGCATCCCTGAACAGAAGTATCCATCCCGGGCTGCACACCATCCGTTGTGAGGAGTTCATGACACTTTGGTATACGTCCACATTAGAGTTGTGCCTAAACTAGCACAACTCCATCAGGTGAGCCTCCCCAGTGGAGATACCTTTTTATCCATTTTCTCTACGTTATTACCCTATGGTGCGCCATTCTTTTTTGTTCTATAGTGGAACGACGCCTGTTTCTGACACTGGGCCTAAGTATGTGACAGTGGCCTGTTCCAGTGGTGGGTGACGTGAAGCCTGATTCTCTGCTATGACATGAAGACTGATTCTGTGCTGACATGAAGCCAGATTCTCTGTTACGGGACCTCTCTCCGCTGTCTGGGTGCCGGGGCCTAAATATGTGACAGTGGCCTGTTCCAGTGGTGAGTGACGTGAAGTCTGATTCTCTGATATGACATGAAGACTGATTCTGTGCTGACATGAAGCCATATTCTCTGTTACGGGACCTCTCTCCTCTGTCTGGGTGCCAGGGCCTAAATGTGTGACAGTGGCCTGTTCCAGTGGTGGGTGACGTAAAGCCTGATTCTCTGCTATGACATGAAGACTGATTCTGTGCTGACATGAAGCCAGATTCTCTGTTACAGGACCTCTCTCCTCTGTCTGGGTGCCTGGGCCTAAATATGTGACAGTGGCCTGTTCCAGTGGTGGGTGACGTGAAGCCTGATTATCTGCTATGACATGAAGACTGATTCTCTGCTGACATGAAGCCTGAATCTCTGTTATGGGACCTCTCTCCTCTGCCTGGGTGCCTGGGCCTAAATATGTGACAGTGGCCTGTTCCAGTGGTGGGTGACGTGAAGCCTGATTCTCTGCTATGACATGAAGACTGATTCTGTGCTGACATGAAGCCAGATTCTCTGTTATGGGACCTCTCTCCTCTGTCTGGGTGCCTGGGCCTAAATATGTGACAGTGGCCTGTTCCAGTGGTGGGTGACGTGAAGCCTAATTCTCTGCTATGACATGAAGACTGATTCTCTGCTGACATGAAGCCTGAATCTCTGTTATGGGACCTCTCTCCTCTGCCTGGGTGCCTGGGCCTAAATATGTGACACCGGCCTGTTCCAGTGGTGGGTGACGTGAAGCCTGATTCTCTGCTATGACATGAAGACTGATTCTGTGCTGACATGAAGCCAGATTCTCTGTTACGGGACCTCTCTCCTCTGTCTGGGTGCCTGGGCCTAAATATGTGACAGTGGCCTGTTCCAGTGGTGGGTGACATGAAGCCTGATTCTCTGCTATGACATGAAGACTGATTCTCTGCTGACATGAAGCCTGAATCTCTGTTATGGGACCTCTCTCCTCTGCCTGGGTGCCTGGGCCTAAGTATGTTCAAATAAAAGAAAAGGTGTCCCGTGGCGCAAAAAACACCCAATAGTTGGAGTGATATTGGTTGATATTTATTTGAGCAAGTGGTACAACGCGTTTCGGGGTTTAACCCCTTCTTCAGGTACAATTGGCTTGCATGTACCTGAAGAAGGGGTTAAACCCCGAAACGCGTTGTACCACTTGCTCAAATAAATATCAACCAATATCACTCCAACTATTGGGTGGTTTTTGCGCCACGGGACACCTTTTCTTTTATTTGAACCACTGGCCTTCTGCGGGATTCCAGGCATCCCTGAACAGAAGTATCCATCCCGGGCTGCACACCATCCGTTGTGAGGAGTTCATGACACTTTGGTATACGTCCACATTAGAGTTGTGCCTAAACTAGCACAACTCCATCAGGTGAGCCTCCCCAGTGGAGATACCTTTTTATCCATTTTCTCTACGTTATTACCCTATGGTGCGCCATTCTTTTTTGTTCTATAGTGGAACGACGCCTGTTTCTGACACTGGGCCTAAGTATGTGACAGTGGCCTGTTCCAGTGGTGGGTGACGTGAAGCCTGATTCTCTGCTATGACATGAAGACTGATTCTGTGCTGACATGAAGCCAGATTCTCTGTTATGGGACCTCTCTCCTCTGTCTGGGTGCCTGGGCCTAAATATGTGACAGTGGCCTGTTCCAGTGGTGGGTGACGTGAAGCCTAATTCTCTGCTATGACATGAAGACTGATTCTCTGCTGACATGAAGCCTGAATCTCTGTTATGGGACCTCTCTCCTCTGCCTGGGTGCCTGGGCCTAAATATGTGACAGCGGCCTGTTCCAGTGGTGGGTGACGGGAAGCCTGATTCTCTGCTATGACATGAAGACTGATTCTGTGCTGACATGAAGCCAGATTCTCTGTTACGGGACCTTTTTCCTCTGTCTGGGTGCCTGGGCCTAAATATGTGACAGTGGCCTGTTCCAGTGGTGGGTGACATGAAGCCTGATTCTCTGCTATGACATGAAGACTGATTCTCTGCTGACATGAAGCCTGAATCTCTGTTATGGGACCTCTCTCCTCTGCCTGGGTGCCTGGGCCAAAGTATGTTCAAATAAAAGAAAAGGTGTCCCGTGGCGCAAAAACCACCCAATAGTTGGAGTGATATTGGTTGATATTTATTTGAGCAAGTGGTACAACGCGTTTCGGGGTTTAACCCCTTCTTCAGGTACAATTGGCTTGCATGTACCTGAAGAAGGGGTTAAACCCCGAAACGCGTTGTACCACTTGCTCAAATAAATATCAACCAATATCACTCCAACTATTGGGTGGTTTTTGCGCCACGGGACACCTTTTCTTTTATTTGAACCACTTGCCTTCTGCGGGATTCCAGGCATCCCTGAACAGAAGTATCCATCCCGGGCTGCACACCATCCGTTGTGAGGAGTTCATGACACTTTGGTATACGTCCACATTAGAGTTGTGCCTAAACTAGCACAACTCCATCAGGTGAGCCTCCCCAGTGGAGATACCTTTTTATCCATTTTCTCTACGTTATTACCCTATGGTGCGCCATTCTTTTTTGTTCTATAGTGGAACGACGCCTGTTTCTGACACTGGGCCTAAGTATGTGACAGTGGCCTGTTCCAGTGGTGGGTGACGTGAAGCCTGATTCTCTGCTATGACATGAAGACTGATTCTGTGCTGACATGAAGCCAGATTCTCTGTTACGGGACCTCTCTCCGCTGTCTGGGTGCCGGGGCCTAAATATGTGACAGTGGCCTGTTCCAGTGGTGAGTGACGTGAAGTCTGATTCTCTGATATGACATGAAGACTGATTCTGTGCTGACATGAAGCCATATTCTCTGTTACGGGACCTCTCTCCTCTGTCTGGGTGCCAGGGCCTAAATGTGTGACAGTGGCCTGTTCCAGTGGTGGGTGACGTAAAGCCTGATTCTCTGCTATGACATGAAGACTGATTCTGTGCTGACATGAAGCCAGATTCTCTGTTACAGGACCTCTCTCCTCTGTCTGGGTGCCTGGGCCTAAATATGTGACAGTGGCCTGTTCCAGTGGTGGGTGACGTGAAGCCTGATTATCTGCTATGACATGAAGACTGATTCTCTGCTGACATGAAGCCTGAATCTCTGTTATGGGACCTCTCTCCTCTGCCTGGGTGCCTGGGCCTAAATATGTGACAGTGGCCTGTTCCAGTGGTGGGTGACGTGAAGCCTGATTCTCTGCTATGACATGAAGACTGATTCTCTGCTGACATAAGCCTGAATCTCTGTTATGGGACCTCTCTCCTCTGCCTGGGCCTAAATATGTGACAGTGGCCTGTTCCAGTGGTGGGTGACGTAAAGCCTGATTCTCTGCTATGACATGCAGACTGATTCTCTGCTGACATGAAGCCAGATTCTCTGTTACGGGACCTCTCTCCTCTGCCTGGGTGCCGGGGCCTAAATATATGACAATGGACTGTTACAGTGGTGGGTGACGTGAAGCCAGATTCTCTGCTATGGCATGAAGAGACTGATTCTCTGCTGATGTGAAGCCAGATTCTCTGCTATGGGACCTCTCTCCATTTGATATTGGTTTATTTTTATATATTTTATTTTTATTTTAATTCATTTCCCTATCCACATTTGTTTGCAGGGGATTTACCTACATGTTGCTGCCTTTTGCAGCCCTCTAGCTCTTTCCTGGGCTGTTTTACAGCCTTTTTAGTGCCGAAAAGTTCGGGTCCCCATTGACTTCAATGGGGTTCGGGTTCGGGACGAAGTTCGGGTCGGGTTCGGATCCCGAACCCGAACATTTCCGGGAAGTTCGGCCGAACTTCTCGAACCCGAATATCCAGGTGTTCGCTCAACTCTAATTCCTCACCTAGTACGTGTGCTCATACCATCTTAAAGGGCCCTTCTACAGTACCTGCGCAAGCTGCAACTGGCGTCACAAACATTGTAATAATGCCCCTCCCCCACAGAGCATCCGCAGTGTCCCTATTGTAGAAAAAATTGTTTGTTTACCCACATTGCACCCACCCAGTGACCCACTGTCCCGGATCCACAGAATATGCAATGAGCAGGACACTGGGTCATTGGGGCTGCTATGCAGTGCGTCAGATTTAGGTGTAAATAAGTTTGTGACGCCAGTTGCAGCTTGCGCAGGTACTGTAGAAGGACCCTTTAAAATGGTATGAGCACACGTACTATTCGGGCGGGAGCGGTTGGTCAGGCGCTATGCCTGCGGGTCCTTGAACTTTAGATCACCGCATCTTTATTACCTTACAATGAAGCTGGGGGGGGGAGTTTTTTTTGACACTCGCACTGAGAGAAATTTTACCTAAAAACTGCACTGATAGCAATGCTCGAGCCGAACAGATATTTGGCCGAGCATGCTCGCTCATCATTATTTGCTACATTAAGTGGACTAAGGCATTGTATACTAGTAATTTTATTAGTGCCTTGCCTACCTTTTTGGTATCAGCACTCCTTCTATTCGGACCAGGGGTTTTAGTTAGCAGGAGACTGCATATAGGTTGAAGGCTACTTGGTCTCAGTTTAAGTTCGGAGACCCCATGGACAGATGAGTCCTAGATACCTGTTCACATGGTGCAGTACTGCATGGTTGCTGTTAAGGCTTTAATGCTGTGTCTGTGGGTTGGTGGGGCCCATTACCAAGGAGGCTCAGTCTGACAGCAGAGGTGGTGTTGGGCTGCTGGGTCTCACCGCATGTGGGTGCTGTGTTTTGGCAGCGGAAGTTGTCACATGGTGCTGCGCCAAATTAGAGTAGGTCCCTCTTGAAAGAAGCCACCTTGATGTGCTGAGTGGGCTTATGCACTTTGATCAAAATGTATATAAATGGCCTTCTGTACATTAACCCCATAAGGCAGCGGTGGGGAACCATTTTGCTGCCAAGGGCCATTTGGATATTTGTAACATCATTCGGGGGCCATACAAAATTCTCAATAAAAATTTTTTACTGCTGTATTTGGTCAAACATATAATTGACTTAGGGATAAGTTACAGAAATTGCACTTCAATTAAAATAATCTAGAGGGCTGTATTTTTGCAGCACAAAATAGCGCCTGCACTATATATATACAGTATATTACATACAATACAGGCGCCATATTGACCACACATAGCAGTCTAATTTTTAAGTTCAGAATGTTACTTATTTGACATTAATGGCAGGAAGCTAAACCCAGGGGGTCCAGAGAGGGGTTCACCCAGCTTTCACTCTCCCTGCCTCTTTCTTCGCAACTGTCCCTGCCTTTGTCCCTTTCTCAGCAAAATATCTGCCCCCACCTCCATCAGCCTGAAATCAGCCTCCTATCAGACCCCCCAGGCCTACATCAGCCTCAGATCAGACTCCCATCAGACCTCTAAGCCTCAGATTAGACCCCAATCAGACCCTTCCTAGCTTCAGATCAGACTCCCATCAGACCCCCAGCCTCAGACCAGACCCGGATCAGACGCCCAGCCTCAGATCAGCCCCCATCAGACCCCCCAGGGTCAGATCAGCCCCTATAAGACCCCCCAGCCTCAGATCAGACCTTCATAATACCCTCCCTAGCCTCAGATCAGCCCCCATCAGACCCTCCCCAGCCTCAGATCAGCCCCCATCAGCCCCCCTAGTCTCAGATCAGACCCCTATCAAACCCCAGCCTCAGATCAGACACCCCCAGCCTCAGATCAGACCCTCCCAAGCCTCAGATCAGACCCCCATCAGACCCTCCCCACCCTCCTTTAGCCTCAGATCAGCCCCAATCAGACATCAGATCAGATACTGTATTTAAGATAAACAAATAAACTTACCTCTCCAGCTCCGTACGGCGCTGCCTCTTGGCAGATTCACTTACCCTCCCTGTTCTTCTTCCTGCCGCACTATATTGTCACCTCACACCGCACAGCGTCAGGTCATAGTGCACGTCTACGTGCACTGCGTCCTGACGCTGGATGTGTCAGGACACAGTGTGGGGCTGAAAGAAGACCAGGGAAGGTGAGGACAGCCAGTGCAGTGCTGTTCTCACCTTCCTGTGCCTCCCGTATGCTAATGACCGCTTCCATAATGGAAGGGGTCATAAGCATTTTCACATTATGTTCTGGCAGGGGGCCGGGGGCCACATGAAATGATACCGTGGGCCGCATACGGCCCTCGGGCCGGAGGTTCCCCACCCCTGCCATAAGGACACGCTCCATACATGTACGGCGCAACCGCACGTGACTTAAGGACCAGCGCCGTATATGTAACAGGGGCGGACTGACCGGTCGGGCACTTCGGACGTGGTCTGAGGGCCTGGCCGGGATGGGGGCCTGCCGCAGCCGTGCTAAAGAGCTATTTTTCACCGCGTATTTCACATTCCCGCGTCACGTGACCTATAACTCCCAGGAGCCCATACACTAGAGGCTTTTTCTAATTGGAGGTGGCTAAAAGACCTTTCATGATGTCACGACCACGTGATCCTGCGTGGGTGGAGTCAGTCTCCAGGCTGTTCAGCGGGAGGAGGTAAAGGACCTGTGATGATGTCACGACCATGTGATCCTGTGTGGGAGGAGTCAGGCTCACCGGGTGTGCAACTGGAGGAGGTAAAGGACCTGTGATGACGTCGCAACCCTGTGATCCTGTATGGGCGAGGTCAAGCGGATCACATGATCATGTGCTGCTGTACTGGTTGGATAGTGACGAGAATAGAGTCGCTTCTGGTAGATGTGATGT
>NC_053390.1:300000-385000 GCF_905171765.1 Bufo bufo
TGTGTGACAGTGGCCTGTTCCAGTGGTGGCTGACGTGAAGCCTGATTCTCTGCTATGACATGAATACAGATTCTGCGCTGACATAAGGCCAGATTCTCTGTTACAGGACCTCTCTCCTCTGCCTGGGTGCCGGGGCCTAAATGTGTGACAGTGGCCTGTTCCAGTGGTGGGTGACGTGAAGCTTGATTCTCTGCTATGACATGAAGACAGATTCTGCGCTGACATAAGGCCAGATTCTCTGTTACGGGACCGCTCTCCTCTGTCTGGGTGCCGGGGCCTAAATGGGTGACAGTGGCCTGTTCCAGTGGTTGGTGACGTGAAGCCTGATTCTCTGCTATGACATGAATACAGATTCTGCGCTGACATAAGGCCAGATTCTCTGTTACGGGACCTCTCTCCTCTGCCTGGGTGCCTGGGCCTAAATGTGTGACAGTGGCCTGTTCCAGTGGTGGGTGACGTGATGCCTGATTCTCTGCTATGACATGAAGACAGATTCTGTGCTGACATAAGGCCAGATTCTCTGTTACAGGACCTCTCTCCTCTGTCTGGGTGCCGGGGCCTAAATGTGTGACAGTGGCCTGTTCCAGTGGTGGGTGACGTGAAGCTTGATTCTCTGCTATGACATGAAGACAGATTCTGCGCTGACATAAGGCCAGATTCTCTGTTACGGGACCTCTCTCCTCTGCCTGGGTGCCGGGGCCTAAATGTGTGACAGTGGCCTGTTCCAGTGGTGGGTGACGTGAAGCCTGATTCTCTGCTATGACATGAATACAGATTCTGCGCTGACATAAGGCCAGATTCTCTGTTACGGGACCTCTCTCCTCTGCCTGGGTGCCTGGGCCTAAATGTGTGACAGTGGCCTGTTCCAGTGGTGGGTGACGTGATGCCTGATTCTCTGCTATGACATGAAGACAGATTCTGTGCTGACATAAGGCCAGATTCTCTGTTACAGGACCTCTCTCCTCTGTCTGGGTGCCGGGGCCTAAATGTGTGACAGTGGCCTGTTCCAGTGGTGGGTGACGTGATGCCTGATTCTCTGCTATGACATGAAGACAGATTCTGTGCTGACATAAGGCCAGATTCTCTGTTACGGGACCTCTCTCCTCTGTCTGGGTGCCTGGGCCTAAATGTGTGACAGTGGCCTGTTACAGTGGTGGGTGACGTGAAGCCTGATTCTCTGCTATGACATTAAGACAGATTCTGTGCTGACATAAGGCCAGATTCTCTGTTACAGGACCTCTCTCCTCTGTCTGGGTGCCTGGGCCTAAATGTGTGACAGTGGCCTGTTCCAGTGGTGGGTGACGTGAAGCTTGATTCTCTGCTATGACATAAGGACAGATTCTGCGCTGACATAAGGCCAGATTCTCTGTTACGGGACCGCTCTCCTCTGTCTGGGTGCCGGGGCCTAAATGTGTGACAGTGGCCTGTTCCAGTGGTTGGTGACGTGAAGGCTGATTCTCTGCTATGACATGAATACAGATTCTGCGCTAACATAAGGCCAGATTCTCTGTTACGGGACCTCTCTCCTCTGCCTGGGTGCCTGGGCCTAAATGTGTGACAGTGGCCTGTTCCAGTGGTGGGTGACGTGATGCCTGATTCTCTGCTATGACATGAAGACAGATTCTGTGCTGACATAAGGCCAGATTTTCTGTTACAGGACCTCTCTCCTCTGTCTGGGTGCCGGGGCCTAAATGTGTGACAGTGGCCTGTTCCAGTGGTGGGTGACGTGAAGCCTGATTCTCTGCTATGACATGAATACAGATTCTGCGCTGACATAAGGCCAGATTCTCTGTTACGGGACCTCTCTCCTCTGCCTGGGTGCCTGGGCCTAAATGTGTGACAGTGGCCTGTTCCAGTGGTGGGTGACGTGAAGCTTGATTCTCTGCTATGACATGAAGACAGATTCTGCGCTGACATAAGGCCAGATTCTCTGTTACGGGACCTCTCTCCTCTGCCTGGGTGCCGGGGCCTAAATGTGTGACAGTGGCCTGTTCCAGTGGTGGGTGACGTGAAGCTTGATTCTCTGCTATGACATGAAGACAGATTCTGCGCTGACATAAGGCCAGATTCTCTGTTACGGGACCTCTCTCCTCTGCCTGGGTGCCGGGGCCTAAATGTGTGACAGTGGCCTGTTCCAGTGGTGGGTGACGTGAAGCCTGATTCTCTGCTATGACATGAATACAGATTCTGCGCTGACATAAGGCCAGATTCTCTGTTACGGGACCTCTCTCCTCTGCCTGGGTGCCTGGGCCTAAATGTGTGACAGTGGCCTGTTCCAGTGGTGGGTGACGTGATGCCTGATTCTCTGCTATGACATGAAGACAGATTCTGTGCTGACATAAGGCCAGATTCTCTGTTACAGGACCTCTCTCCTCTGTCTGGGTGCCGGGGCCTAAATGTGTGACAGTGGCCTGTTCCAGTGGTGGGTGACGTGATGCCTGATTCTCTGCTATGACATGAAGACAGATTCTGTGCTGACATAAGGCCAGATTCTCTGTTACGGGACCTCTCTCCTCTGTCTGGGTGCCTGGGCCTAAATGTGTGACAGTGGCCTGTTCCAGTGGTGGGTGACGTGAAGCCTGATTCTCTGCTATGACATTAAGACAGATTCTGTGCTGACATAAGGCCAGATTCTCTGTTACAGGACCTCTCTCCTCTGTCTGGGTGCCTGGGCCTAAATGTGTGACAGTGGCCTGTTCCAGTGGTGGGTGACGTGAAGCTTGATTCTCTGCTATGACATGAAGACAGATTCTGCGCTGACATAAGGCCAGATTCTCTGTTACGGGACCGCTCTCCTCTGTCTGGGTGCCGGGGCCTAAATGTGTGACAGTGGCCTGTTCCAGTGGTTGGTGACGTGAAGGCTGATTCTCTGCTATGACATGAATACAGATTCTGCGCTAACATAAGGCCAGATTCTCTGTTACGGGACCTCTCTCCTCTGCCTGGGTGCCTGGGCCTAAATGTGTGACAGTGGCCTGTTCCAGTGGTGGGTGACGTGAAGCCTGATTCTCTGCTATGACATGAAGACAGATTCTGTGCTGACATAAGGCCAGATTCTCTGTTACGGGACCTCTCTCCTCTGCCTGGGTGCCTGGGCCTAAATATGTGACAGTGGCCTGTTCCAGTGGTGGGTGACGTGATGCCTGATTCTCTGCTATGACATGAAGACAGATTCTGTGCTGACATAAGGCCAGATTTTCTGTTACAGGACCTCTCTCCTCTGTCTGGGTGCCGGGGCCTAAATGTGTGACAGTGGCCTGTTCCAGTGGTGGGTGACGTGAAGCCTGATTCTCTGCTATGACATGAATACAGATTCTGCGCTGACATAAGGCCAGATTCTCTGTTACGGGACCTCTCTCCTCTGCCTGGGTGCCTGGGCCTAAATGTGTGACAGTGGCCTGTTCCAGTGGTGGGTGACGTGAAGCTTGATTCTCTGCTATGACATGAAGACAGATTCTGCGCTGACATAAGGCCAGATTCTCTGTTACGGGACCTCTCTCCTCTGCCTGGGTGCCGGGGCCTAAATGTGTGACAGTGGCCTGTTCCAGTGGTGGGTGATGTGAAGCCTGATTCTCTGCTATGACATGAATACAGATTCTGCGCTGACATAAGGCCAGATTCTCTGTTACGGGACCTCTCTCCTCTGCCTGGGTGCCTGGGCCTAAATGTGTGACAGTGGCCTGTTCCAGTGGTGGGTGACGTGATGCCTGATTCTCTGCTATGACATGAAGACAGATTCTGTGCTGACATAAGGCCAGATTCTCTGTTACAGGACCTCTCTCCTCTGTCTGGGTGCCGGGGCCTAAATGTGTGACAGTGGCCTGTTCCAGTGGTGGGTGACGTGAAGCTTGATTCTCTGCTATGACATGAAGACAGATTCTGTGCTGACATAAGGCCAGATTCTCTGTTACGGGACCTCTCTCCTCTGCCTGGGTGCCGGGGCCTAAATGTGTGACAGTGGCCTGTTCCAGTGGTGGGTGACGTGATGCCTGATTCTCTGCTATGACATGAATACAGATTCTGCGCTGACATAAGGCCAGATTCTCTGTTACGGGACCGCTCTCCTCTGTCTGGGTGCCGGGGCCTAAATGTGTGACAGTGGCCTGTTCCAGTGGTGGGTGACGTGAAGCCTGATTCTCTGTTATGACATTAAGACAGATTCTGTGCTGACATAAGGCCAGATTCTCTGTTACGGGACCTCTCTCCTCTGTCTGGGTGCCGGGGCCTAAATGTGTGACAGTGGCCTGTTCCAGTGGTGGGTGACGTGAAGCCTGATTCTCTGTTATGACATTAAGACAGATTCTGTGCTGACATAAGGCCAGATTCTCTGTTACGGGACCTCTCTCCTCTGCCTGGGTGCCTGGGCCTAAATATGTGACAGTGGCCTGTTCCAGTGGTGGGTGACGTGAAGCCTGATTCTCTGCTATGACATGAAGACAGATTCTGTGCTGACATAAGGCCAGATTCTCTGTTACGGGACCTCTCTCCTCTGCCTGGGTGCCGGAGCCTAAATGTGTGACAGTGGCCTGTTCCAGTGGTGGCTGACGTGAAGCCTGATTCTCTGCTATGACATGAAGACAGATTCTGTGCTGACATAAGGCCAGATTCTCTGTTACGGGACCTCTCTCCTCTGCCTGGGTGCCGGGGCCTAAATGTGTGACAGTGGCCTGTTCCAGTGGTGGGTGACGTGAAGCCTGATTCTCTGCTATTGTAGTGTACGGGGACTGTAATACCCGTCACTACCAAAGGTCACTTTGTGTGCTGTCGTCCCTCCTTAATTATGGGGAAGTTGGTATATGTCAGTTTTATAAGATGTCATTTAATGTAATGCATGTATTTCCCTGTTACTATGAAACTTGCAAGTACAGGCCTGCTAGGGGTGTCATTCCAGCTTCTAGTCATTAGAGGGAGCTAGAGAGCCCTAGTTTATATAAGGCCCAGTCAAGGAAGGGAAAGTCAGTGTAATCTGATCTAGTGTGGAGTGCAGAAGCTTCTAGAATCTGAGGAAGCTGAGAGAGAGACAGAGGCAAAGTGCAGAGAAGCAAGAGGTACTCAGAATCACAGAGGAGGTACTTTATAAAGCTACAGCCAAGGATATAAAGCCAGAACTAGGTTAATGGGCCTTGGAGAAGATTTGCTATATTCCAGGATCAGACAGAAATAGAGTGCAAGCTCCTGTGCTGCAAGTCCTGTGTTTAACACTCTGTAATAACCTTGCTAAATCTGAATTGCCTGCATCGACCGTATTACAAAATCGACTGTATGCCAAGGAACTGCGATTCCAATATTGTCTCTGCATGAAAACTACTAAAGTTGGAGTTCTGTTTTAATACCACGTCTTCCTCAATTTATTCCTGCATCCGCAAACGGCGTGCCACCGTTTACTTGGCACTGGCGTCACGAGCAATTTCTACCATCACCTGCCTATGCAGAGAGTCAGCCGTACCAGGTTAGTGTCCATTGCACTACATCACCCAGAAACACCTATTACACACAACTTGAGTACGCTGCACCTCTCTATTGGCGTCACGAACAGGATACGCACGCTTTATAGTGCAAGAAGCGTGAACTTTGTGCCTTATACCGTTGCCCTGTGACCAAAGTGACAAATTGCCTGTTTTATTTCAAGTGGACTTTGTGGACTGAAAATTATACCCAAAGTGTACCAAAAACTTCTAAAAAGCGCTGTGCAGTGTTGCGCTACACAGAGGAAGAAAATCGCCACATTGGAGTGTGGTTTTGTGGACTTTTTACAATCCTGCTTGCTGTCAGTGAATGGACAGCGTTTTGCTAAAGATGGCCACCGGCTGCCTGGAGTGAATTTTCCCGCGCCGCTGAGGACTTCGTGGGCGGATCCCTGCAAAGACACAGAGAGTCCCGCCCCTCTTCATCATCGCACCGCCGCGGCCCTGCTTCTTCTACGTCATCGGGTGCTCAGGACGTCCGGGATCTCGCGAGACTTGGCCTGCGCAAGCCCGGCGATACCGGTAAGCACTTGTAACCGGAGGGAAGGGGATTGTTCCGGCCCCTTTAGTCGCCAGCGGCCACCTCTCAATAGACTACCATGTCAGAGCCAGGAGTGCCTGAGCAGCCGGCCCCGGGAGAGCTTGCGGCTCCTGATCATCCTACGGCCCCCAGCATGATGCCCTTTACCATGCCGTACTATTTCGGGGCCCCATGGTTCCCCCGCCGCAGGGGAGAGACCCATACCCTAAGAGACTTTAAAGAAAAGTTGCTGGCACTATTCCGGCTGTACCCTATAAATGCCGACCAGCAAATGGAAATCCTGCTGGCGCAACTGGAGGGAGCTGCTCGCAGGGAAGTGTTATCCTGGCCTGCTACTGAGCGGAGTACTCTAGAGCAGATATTCACCCGCCTCAGAGCCACTTTTGAAACTAGGACTGCCTCAGAGATAAAGATGCACTTCTTTGGCAAGAGACAGAAGTCCGGTGAGTCCCTCCGTGACTATGCCCTATCACTTCAGGAGGCTTTAGGGGCTGTAATCCAGATAGATCCCAAAGAGGCTGATAACCGGGACCAGACCCTGAGGGAACAATTTATAACCGGGGTGTCTAGTGAGCAAATAAGGACCCAGTTAAAGATGCTGTCCGCCCAGCACCCTAACAGTGCCTTTCTGGACTTTAAAGAACTGGCTATAAAAATTCTGGGGTCAGCAGTATCTACGGAGTTAAACACCCCAACTGAGTCATCAGCCTGCAGACCAAAACCGCTTGTCACTAACCGAGCTGAGGCCGGCCAAGCTGTTCAAGTGTCAGCTACCGATACTATTGCCATGCTGACAGAGCAAGTAAATCACCTCACTAAAAGTCTAGAGAAAGTGTGCAGAAAAATAGAGGAATGGGAAAAACCCATAATGACAGAAGAAGAATTCCTGTCACCTCCTAGGCCGTTCTCACCTCCTTACCAAGAGACTCACCCCAGGGATCCTGGGAGGCGTAATAGAGATCGTAAGCGGCCCGTGTGTACATATTGCAAAAAGGTGGGACACACAGAATCCACGTGCTGGCAGTTAAACAGGGCAACCCCTGAGGCTGAGGACCACCCCTCGGGAGGTAGAACACTAGGTCCAGAAGATCCAAATTGGATGCCACGGTATGTAGGATCCCATCCTAAAATCAATATAGAGATCAACGGGGTCCCCTTTGAAGCCCTATTAGATACTGGGTCTCAAGTCACTACTATTCAGCTGCCTGCATTTGAAAGATTCTGGGACACCAACCAATTGACCCAGCCGCCTGAATCCTGGGTGGAGATTATCGCCAGCAATGGCAAACCAGTAAAGATCCATGGATACTGGGAACCCACCCTGCAGGTGGGAGAAGTAACCTTACCACAACAGGGGGTGATAGTAGTACAGGCCGGCGACAGAGGAGGACATCCTGTCATTCTAGGCACCAATGTCTTCAGAAACTGTTATTCAGAAATACTTGCTGTATTACATCAGACTTTGCCCACTGCTTCCTCTGCATCCAGGAGGGTGATTCAAAAGACTATTACTGTGTTAAGTGCCCAGCAGAGGTTTGCTAATGAGAAAGGAGAGATTTGTACTGCCAGGATCCGTGATATTAAGCCTGTGACTTTGCCTCCTAATTCTCAAACTCTTTTATGGTGTCGTGCTGTCCTGGGAGTCCAAGGCCGAGATTATCCAGCCCTGGTGGAACCAATCCAGATGGAGGATTACCCTTATGTGAGAGCTGCCAAGTGCCTGGTGAACGTCTCCCAAGGTAAAGTACCTGTCCGTCTGATTAACCTGAGTAATCATCCTGTTGCGCTTACTAAGCATTGCCGTGTTGCTCAGCTGTCCCAGGTGTCCTTCCAAGACATCATTCGTCTTCCAGTGACAGAAAAGCCGCCAGCTGCAGACCGCGGATGTTCGCCGGTGACCCAGCCACAAGTGCCCTGATGGGAAGAGCTCCATGTCGGGGACGAGAATACCCCCCAACAACAACAAGAAGGGATCCTACAGCTGGTCAAGGAGCACCACCAGGCCTTCAGTAAGCATGCCACTGATTATGGTGAGGTGAGTGCCATACAACACACTATACCTACTGGCTCTCATCCTCCTATCAAGGAGAGGTACAGACCTTTACCGCCTACTTCATATCAGACTGTAAAGGAAATGATCCAGGAGATGAAAGACTCTAATGTAATCCGGGACAGCCGTAGCCCGTGGGCGGCACCCCTGGTCCTTGTAAAGAAGAAGGACGGGGGTATCCGTTTCTGTGTGGATTATAGGAAAATTAATCAAATAACCCACAAAGATGCATACCCCCTGCCCCGCATTGAGGAGTCACTAACTGCTCTGGGCTCCTCTGCCTATTTCTCCACATTGGACTTGACCAGTGGCTACTGGCAAGTACCCATGGCCCCTGCAGATAGAGAAAAGACTGCCTTCACTACTCCCATGGGCCTGTTCGAATTCAATTGTATGCCGTTCGGGCTATGTAATGCCCCAGGAACTTTCCAGAGACTAATGGAGCGGTGTTTGGGTCACAAAAACTTCGAAACAGTGCTGCTGTATCTAGATGACGTCATTGTGTACTCAAAAACATATGAAGACCATCTGAAACATTTAGCAGAAGTATTTGAAATCCTTATCAAATATGGCTTGAAGGTAAAGCCATCCAAGTGTCACCTGCTCAAACCTGCAGTAAGATACCTGGGGCATATAGTAAGCGGAGAGGGAGTGCAACCTGACCCTGATAAGTTAGCAGCTGTCCGTAATTGGCCGGTTCCTACTACCGTCAAGGAAGTGAGGGGTTTCCTTGGTTTTGCCGGCTACTATAGACGTTTTATCCCCCATTTTGCTCAAATAGCTGATCCTATCCAGGAGCTCTTGAGGGGGCAACCCAAGAAAAGTCCTAGAACTCCTGTGCCCATTGAGTGGAATGAGGAAAGAGAGATAGCGTTCCAATTGCTAAAAAAGAAACTGACCGAGCCTCCAGTGTTAGGTTATCCAGATTATAGCAAGCCCTTCCATCTCTATACTGACGCTAGCAAGCAAGGCCTGGGAGCTGTGTTAGCCCAGATCCAAGAGGGGAAAGAGAGAGTGATAGCATATGCAAGCCGCTCCCTGAAAGGAGCTGAGAAAAATGACCAGAATTATAGTTCCTTCAAACTAGAGTTCCTGGCATTAGTGTGGGCAGTGACAGAAAAATTCAAGGATTATCTAGCCGCCACCCCGTTCATTGCATTCACTGACAATAACCCTCTGGCACATATAAATACAGCTAAATTGGGGGCCTTGGAGCAGAGATGGGCCTCTCGCCTTGCCAACTATGATTTCTCTGTAAAATACCGTGCTGGACGTACTAATGATAACGCTGATGCTTTATCCAGGCTTCCCACAGAGACAGCTCCTGATGATGTGCGAGATGCTTGGGAAGATGTAGAGATGCCGGCTTTCTATAACAAATTTGCTCAACAGGATCAGGCTCGAGCTACCAAAAACAGAGCTGCAGTTCCTTCATCCTCCAATAGGCCTGAACCTAAAGAAGAAAGGTGGGTGAAACTACAGTCTGAAAGTAGAGTGCTGGGTGAGCTGTTGGACTTCATTACTAGTGGCAGAGCCCCTGAGAGGATTCGGCGTAAGAGTGCAGATGCTGAGCTCATCAAACTGTGGAGACAGCGCCATCAACTCTTCATACAAAAGGGCCTATTGCTACGGAGAAGCCTAGACCCAGTGTCCAACGAGAGAGTGCACCAGATTCTCATACCCCGACGAGATGCAGGTATGGTGTTGGAGATGTACCACAATCAATCCGGTCACTTTGGGGTCCAAAAGACTGAGGCTACTATCCGCCAGCGGTTTTACTGGGTGGGCATGAGAGAAGACATGGAGAAGTGGTGTCGAGAGTGTGTAGCCTGTGCCTTAAAACGGAGTGAGCACCATGATCAGAGGGCACCACTGAGACCCATTGTAAGTACCCGTCCTCTTGAACTTGTCGCCATCGACCATGTAAAACTGGAGCCTAGTCGCTCAGGGTATGCTTATGCCATGACTATTATTGACCATTTCACAAAGTTTGTTGTAGCAGTGCCTGTGAGAGACCAGACAGCCAAGACTACAGCCGAAATGTTCTGGAAGCACTTCCTCCTGCCCTATGGATGTCCAGAAAAGATCCTCACCGACCAAGGACCTGCTTTTGAGTCCCATCTGTTCCATGAACTGTGCCGCTTACACAACTGTAAGAAGATCCGGACAACGGCCTACCATCCTCAAGGTAACGGATTATGTGAAAAAATGAATCAGACCTTGATAGAGATGCTGAGGGCCGTGCCTCCTGAAAACAGAGGAGATTGGCCCAGTCTGTTGCCACAGCTCATGTTCACATACAATCATACCATACATTGTTCCACCGGGTATACCCCTTTTTACTTGATGTTTGGGCGCCAAGGGACATTGCCTGCTGATCATTCATTGGACATACATGTGCCTGATTGCATTAACCCATTACCTAACACCGACTGGGTTGCTGAGCACCAAAGGTGATTGGATGCAGCCAAAGCCATTGTTCAGGAACGTATGGACTATGCCAGAGACCGACAGCAGAGAGACTATGATCAGGCAGCCCATGCCGAACCCTTGACCATAGGGGCCGTGGTATGGTTAAAGAATAACCGCCGTACCAGTAAATTGGACAGTAAATGGGAGCGAAGTCCTTATGTTGTCACTGCAATCCCAAATGTTGGAACTCACACTTATGAGATCACCCGGGAAGACAAGGGATCTCAAATTGTGCACCAAAACCGGTTAAAGCTCTGCCTGACACCAGAACCCAGTGCCGAGAGTTCTGGATCTGAATATCCTGTGTCAGAGTCAGCAATACAGCCCGAGGATCCTATGCAGGCTGTTAGTAATCTGAGGTATGACGCTGATCCCATGCATTGGCTTCTGACACCTTGGTTGAACTTGCTGGTGCCTGCTCCAGCACCTACCGTTGCTTCACCTCCAGAAGAGCCGGTTCAAGATGCCCCGGATCCAGTTCCCCCTCTCGTGGATATTGTTGTTCCAGTTGTTCCAGTTGTTCCAGTTGTTCCTGACCAGGGTCTCGCTGATGGAGACCCTCCTGTTGCTCCTGTCTCTTCTACTTCGTTGCTCAGGGAAGGGGAGACCTCCGTACTGAGAAGGTCTACCCGGATGACCAGGGGACGCCCGCCAGTCCGTTTAGGAGACTTTGATTATTCTGGTGGTGTCTCCTCCCAAACAGTTGCTACTGGGAATACCTTGTTGGACATTTGTGCGCAAGAATGGACTCCCCCACATGAGCCCTTGCCTGTGCTACACCCACAGGAAACCCCTGGGTAGTTCCGTTATTATGCTGTTTTATCCATTCTACTGTTTTATCATGGACTTATTCATTGTCATGGACTATCCTGGTTATAATGTTACGCTGTGCCAGGTCAGCGCCCCCGTTCCATTCACTATCCTGAGAGAAGAGAACGACGCCCCTTGTCACTGCCCTGCACCTTTGTCAATTGGACCTGATGTAAATGTAAATGCAGATGAATTACATATATGGAAAATGCAAATGTGATCGCACACTACATCCAGCACTCTGCCCTCCATGCTGGATGAGACATTGGTTTATATTTTGGCCAAAGCATATTAAGCCACTCACCGCGTCAAGGTCGTCTCATGAGTGGTCCCTAACACTAGTTCCCACCTGTTCATGGGCCACGACAGCCACATAAAATCCAGGGGATGCAGGTCAGCATGCAAGCCAAGTACACTTTGCTTGTAACCCCGTCCGGTGCCATTACGGCTTTCATCGGATCCAGGGATGCAAGTACCAACATGCATGCTGAACCCACCATATACTTCTCCTGGAGCCAGATGGCTAATGGTAGGTTCTATACAAGCAGACTCAGTTTTATACTGACTTTAAAACCAGCCTCAAGGACAGATTAACTGGAGGCGTGGCAATCTCCATGCAGTCATGCACACCTGACCAGTTAATCTGTCCTTGAGGCTGGTTTTAAAGTCAGTATAAAACTGAGTCTGCCTATACAGAACCTACCATTAGCCATCTGGCTCCAGGAGAAGTATATGGTGGGTTCAGCATGCATGTTGGTACTTGCATCCCTGGATCCGATGAAAGCCGTAATGGCACCGGACGGGGTTACAAGCAAAGTGTACTTGGCTTGCATGCTGACCTGCATCCCCTGGATTTTATGTGGCTGTCATGGCCCATGAACAGGTAGGAACAAGAGTTAGGGACCACTCATGAGACAACCTTGACGCGGTGAGTGGCTTAATATGCTTTGGCCAAAATATAAACCAATGTCTCATCCAGCATGGAGGGCAGAGTGCTGGATGTAGTGTGCGATCACATTTGCATTTTCCGTTTGTATATGTATTTCGCCATAGTGTTCTGCACCTACATACAGGTTGTGCTGACCCAACCCCTTATTTTTTTCTTTGAATTGCATATATGTATGCCTGCATGTGTCTTTTTCTATTTCAGGTAGAGATTCCAGTTGGGCGACCCATGATGGAGTACGAGGTCGTACTCAGCTTAAAGCAGTGGGGTATGTAGTGTACGGGGACTGTAATACCCGTCACTACCAAAGGTCACTTGGTGTGCTGTCGTCCCTCCTTATTTATGGGGAAGTTGGTGTATGTCAGTTTTATAAAATGTCATGTAATGTAATGCATGTATTTCCCTGTTACTATGAAACTTGCAAGTACAGGCCTGCTAGGGGTGTCATTCCAGCTTCTAGTCATTAGAGGGAGCTAGGGAGCCCTAGTTTATATAAGGCCCAGTCAGGGAAGGGAAAGTCAGTGTAATCTGATCTAGTGTGGAGTGCAGAAGCTTCTAGAACCTGAGGAAGCTGAGAGAGAGACAGAGGCAAAGTGCAGAGAAGCAAGAGGTACTCAGAATCACAGAGGAGGTACTTTATAAAGCTACAGCCAAGGATATAAAGCCAGAACTAGGTTAATGGGCCTTGGAGAAGATTTGCTATATTCCAGGATCAGACAGAAATAGTGCAAGCTCCTGTACTGCAAGTCCTGTGTTTAACACTCTGTAATAACCTTGCTAAATCTGAATTGCCTGCATCGACCGTATTACAAAATCGACTGTATGCTGAGGAACTGCGATTCCAATATTGTCTCTGCATGAAAACTACTAAAGTTGGAGTTCTGTTTTAATACTACGTCTTCCTCAATTTATTCCTGCATCCGCAAACGGCGTGCCACCGTTTACTTGGCACTGGCGTCACGAACAATTTCTACCATCACCTGCCTATGCAGAGAGTCAGCCGTACCAGGTTAGTGTCCATTGCACTACATCACCCAGAAACACCTATTACACACAACTTGAGTACGCTGCACTATGACATGAAGACAGATTCTGTGCTGACATAAGGCCAGATTCTCTGTTACGGGACCTCTCTCCTCTGCCTGGGTGCCTGGGCCTAAATGTGTGACAGTGGCCTGTTCCAGTGGTGGGTGACGTGAAGCCTGATTCTCTGCTATGACATGAATACAGATTCTGCGCTGACATAAGGCCAGATTTTCTGTTACGGGACCTCTCTCCTCTGTCTGGGTGCCTAGGCCTAAATGTGTGACAGTGGCCTGTTCCAGTGGTGGGTGACGTGAAGCTTGATTCTCTGCTATGACATGAAGACAGATTCTGTGCTGACATAAGGCCAGATTCTCTGTTACGGGACCTCTCTCCTCTGCCTGGGTGCCTGGGCCTAAATGTGTGACAGTGGCCTGTTCCAGTGGTGGGTGACGTGAAGCCTGATTCTCTGCTATGACATGAAGACAGATTCTGCGCTGACATAAGGCCAGATTCTCTGTTACGGGACCTCTCTCCTCTGCCTGGGTGCCTGGGCCTAAATATGTGACAGTGGCCTGTTCCAGTGGTGGGTGACGTGAAGCCTGATTCTCTGCTATGACATGAATACAGATTCTGCGCTGACATAAGGCCAGATTCTCTGTTACGGGACCTCTCTCCTCTGCCTGGGTGCCTGGGCCTAAATGTGTGACAGTGGCCTGTTCCAGTGGTGGGTGACGTGAAGCCTGATTCTCTGCTATGACATGAAGACAGATTCTGTGCTGACATAAGGCCAGATTCTCTGTTACGGGACCTCTCTCCTCTGCCTGGGTGCCGGGGCCTAAATGTGTGACAGTGACCTGTTCCAGTGGTGGCTGACGTGAAGCCTGATTCTCTGCTATGACATGAAGACTGATTCTGTGCTGACATAAGGCCAGATTCTCTGTTACGGGACCTCTCTCCTCTGCCTGGGTGCCTGGGCCTAAATGTGTGACAGTGGCCTGTTCCAGTGGTGGGTGACGTGAAGCCTGATTCTCTGCTATGACATGAAGACAGATTCTGCGCTGACATAAGGCCAGATTCTCTGTTACGGGACCTCTCTCCTCAGCCTGGGTGCCTGGGCCTAAATATGTGACAGTGGCCTGTTCCAGTGGTGGGTGACGTGAAGCCTGATTCTCTGCTATGACATGAAGACTGATTCTGTGCTGACATGAAGCCAGATTCTCTGTTACGGGACCTCTCTCCTCTGTCTGGGTGCCGGGGCCTAAATGTGTGACAGTGGCCTGTTCCAGTGGTTGGTGACGTGAAGCCTGATTCTCTGCTATGACATGAATACAGATTCTGTGCTGACATAAGGCCAGATTCTCTGTTACGGGACCTCTCTCCTCTGCCTGGGTGCCGGGGCCTAAATGTGTGACAGTGGCCTGTTCCAGTGGTGGCTGACGTGAAGCCTGATTCTCTGCTATGACATGAAGACTGATTCTGTGCTGACATAAGGCCAGATTCTCTGTTACGGGACCTCTCTCCTCTGCCTGGGTGCCTGGGCCTAAATGTGTGACAGTGGCCTGTTCCAGTGGTGGGTGACGTGAAGCCTGATTCTCTGCTATGACATGAAGACAGATTCTGCGCTGACATAAGGCCAGATTCTCTGTTACGGGACCTCTCTCCTCAGCCTGGGTGCCTGGGCCTAAATATGTGACAGTGGCCTGTTCCAGTGGTGGGTGACGTGAAGCATGATTCTCTGCTATGACATGAAGACAGATTCTGCGCTGACATAAGGCCAGATTCTCTGTTACGGGACCGCTCTCCTCTGTCTGGGTGCCTGGGCCTAAATGTGTGACAGTGGCCTGTTCCAGTGGTGGGTGACGTGAAGCCTGATTCTCTGCTATTACATGAAGACATATTCTGTGCTGACATAAGGCCAGATTCTCTGTTACGGGACCTCTCTCCTCTGCCTGGGTGCCGGGGCCTAAATGTGTGACAGTGGCCTGTTCCAGTGGTGGGTGACGTGAAGCCTGATTCTCTGTTATGACATGAAGAGACTGATTCTCTGCTGACGTGAAGCCAGATTCTCTGTTACGGGACCTCTCTCCTCTGTCTGGGTGCCTGGCCTAAATATCTGACAGTGGCCTCTTCCAGTGGTGGGTGACATGAAGCCAGATTCTTTGCTATGACATGAATACAGATTCTCTGCTATGGGACCTCTGTCCAATTGATATTGGTTCATTTTTATTTTTTTAATTTTTATTTTAATTCATTTCCCTATCCACATTTGTTTGCAGGGGATTTACCTACATGTTGCTGCCTTTTGCAGCCCTCTAGCTCTTTTCTGGGCTGTTTTACAGCCTTTTTAGTGCCCAAAAGTTTGGGTCCCCATTGACTTCAATGGGGTTCGGGACGAAGTTCGGATCGGGTTCGGATCCCGAACCCGAACATTTCCGGGAAGTTCGGCCGAACTTCTCGAACCCGAACATCCAGGTGTTCGCTCAACTCTATGTAGGACCTGAGATGTGGAGGGGTTCACTGTAAAACTGGACAGGGAACCAAAGTGACTGAGTATGGAGAGGATGGTTTCCATAGATCTGCAGGGGTTAGTTGCTGGGTACGGTTTTATTACTTCTTTTTGGTGCCCGGCAGCGGGCACAGTGTCATTGCGCCCAGTGCCACGACCTCTGCCTGAACCATCAGCAGAACGCCCACTCCCCCGTCCCTTAGTGCCGGCCTTCTTCATACTGACGGACTTTTTACTGCCCACAACAGACCGTCCTCAGGTGCAGGGCGGTATATGAGACAGAACAGATCCGGGACAGTATTGTAGCCACAGATTACTGTCATCTGCAGACACTGCTGTATGATGGCGGTTATATCTAGGACTATGTTACTCCCAATATACGGGGCAGAGATGCAATGCGCGGCCATTAACGGTCTCTGGCGCAGACAAGAAAACTGGGTGCAGATTCAGTGGAATTTGTGTCTATGCTGATTCTCACTTTCTCCCAATATATGGCCTGAAGCGCTCAGACGGTATTCTAATGCAGAGCACGGAGATGAATGGGTTAAACAGCTGGCAGCAACAATGTGGTCAGATTCTGGGGCACAAACGGCTGTTTTCAGGGCTCTTCTTCCGCTCTCTGCCCGGATACACAGAAGGTGCTGCACAGACGGCAGAAGTCAGACGCCTTCTAGTAGGAGAGACAATGAAGAGGGGTTTGTGTCAATAAAAAATATATAAAAAGTGCAAATCTGCCCTTGAAATTGCTGCCAATTAAAAGGACTTTTGGGTCTTTGAAAGGTCTTGAGAAGAGTAATGTGCGACCCCGATCTCCCTCCCTGACCGGCAATGAGCCGACCCCGTGACCGGGGGCCATATAGCAGGACGCGCTCCGGCCAGCCAATCACTGTGATGCCAGGAGAGAACATGGCCGATGGCGATACTGCATGGTTATTGGCTGCTAAGAAGGCGCCAGACGTGCGGGGAGGGGACTGGAGCATGGCGCTACTCGGCCGAGCGCTCGCTCATCACTGCGCGGCTCGCGGCTTCTGATGTCTCCATGAGCAGAGAAGGAAGGCTTCACAGACGTAGAGATGGCAGCAGAATGGCAGCGGGGCAGCTGTGAGCGGGGGAGGCTGCCGCCAGGGATGGTGGGTCTCCTGCTGGACTGCTGGGATCTGACAGTCTCTCTGCCTATGGAGATCAGCTATCCTCTGGCCGCGGCTTTGTCTGCTTCCCATACTACTGGTGCCGGGATATCAGGGGACCGTTCTGTTGGAGGAGGACTTCTAGAGGTCAGCGCTCTGGGCTAGCCTTACAGACACAGAAGGCAGAGACATCGTCCTCCAATAATGCCGTAAAGAGACATCTCAGCCTCCTCCTCAATAGGCAGCACGGGGTCCTCCACCGGCGGCGCACGCGCTAATCCACATCTGTCCACCACTGGTAGGAATGTGCGCCATGGAACGTCGCCCTGGCAGCCATCCTCCAGTAGATGAAGGCCACAAACGGTGACCCCCCATCTCAATGGGCAGGGGATTGGAAAATATGCATTACATGGAGACTGTAATGTAGAGGCCGGTAATACGGAGGCTGTAATATAATGTGGAGGCCGGTGATGTAACATGGAGGCTGGTAATATAGAGGCTGTAATATAATGTGGAGGCTATAATGTAATATAGAGGCTGTAATATGTTGTTGAGGTTGATAATATACTATGGAGGCTGTGATGTAATGTGGAGGCTGGTAATATGGAGGCTGTAATATAATGCATAGGCTGGAAATATGAAGGCTGTAATATAATGTAGAGGCTGTGATGTAATGTGGAGGCTGGTAGTATGGAGGCTGTAATGTAATGTTTAGGATGTGATGTAATGTAGAGGACGGTAATATGGAGTCTGTAATATAATGTGGAGGCCGGTAATGTAACATGGAGACTGTAATATAGAGGCCGGTAATACGGAGGCTGTAATATAATATGGAGACCGGTAATGTAACATGGAGGCTGTAATGTAATGTGGAGGCTGGTAATATTTAGGCTGTAATATAATGTGGAGGCTATAATATGTTGTTGAGGTTGATAATATAATATGGAGGCTGTGATGTAATGTAGAGGCCGTTAATATGGAGGCTGTAATATAATATAGATGCTGTATTATACTGCATGGTTATTGGCTGCTAAGAAGGCGCCAGACGTGCGGGGAGGAGACTGGAGCATGGCGCTACTCGGCCGAGCGCTCGCTCATCACTGCGCGGCTCGCGGCTTCTGATGTCTCCATGAGCAGAGAAGGAAGGCTTCACAGACGTAGAGATGGCAGCAGAATGGCAGCGGGGCAGCTGTGAGCGGGGGAGGCTGCCGCCAGGGATGGTGGGTCTCCTGCTGGACTGCTGGGATCTGACAGTCTCTCTGCCTATGGAGATCAGCTATCCTCTGGCCGCGGCTTTGTCTGCTTCCCATACTACTGGTGCCGGGATATCAGGGGACCGTTCTGTTGGAGGAGGACTTCTAGAGGTCAGCGCTCTGGGCTAGCCTTACAGACACAGAAGGCAGAGACATCGTCCTCCAATAATGCCGTAAAGAGACATCTCAGCCTCCTCCTCAATAGGCAGCACGGGGTCCTCCACCGGCGGCACACGCGCTAATCCACATCTGTCCACCACTGGTATGAATGTGCGCCATGGAACGTCGCCCTGGCAGCCATCCTCCAGTAGATGAAGGCCACAAACGGTGACCCCCCATCTCAATGGGCAGGGGATTGGCAAAATATGCATTACATGGAGACTGTAATGTAGAGGCCGGTAATACGGAGGCTGTAATATAATGTGGAGGCCGGTGATGTAACATGGAGGCTGGTAATATAGAGGCTGTAATATAATGTGGAGGCTATAATGTAATATAGAGGCTGTAATATGTTGTTGAGGTTGATAATATACTATGGAGGCTGTGATGTAATGTGGAGGCTGGTAATGTAACATGGAGGCTGTAATGTAATGTGGAGGCTGGACATTTTTAGGCTGTAATATAATGTGGAGGCTATAATGTAATGTAGAGGCTGTAATATGTTGTTGAGGTTGATAATATAATATGGAGGCTGTGATGTAATGTGGAGGCTGTTGATATGGAGGCTGTAATATAATGTAGATGCTGTAATATATTGTGGAAGCTGTAATATAATATGGAGGCTGTAATATAATGTGGAAGCTGTAATATTATATGTAGGCTGTAATATGTTGTTAAGGTTGATAATATAATATGGAGGCTGTGATATTATGTGGAGCCTGGTAATGTAATGTGGAGGCTGTAATGTAATGTAGAGGCTGGTAGTATGGAGGCTGTAATGTAGAGGCTGGTAATAAGGAGGCTGTAATATAATGTGGAGGAAGATAATGCAATATGGAGGCTGTAATAAAAACATAGATGTAATGTAAGGTGGAGGCTATAATTTAATGCAGAGGCTGTAATAGAATGTGGAGGCTGGTAGTATGGAGGCTGTAATATAATGTGGAGGTTGATAATATAATATAGAGACTTTATTTTAATGCGAAGGATATGATGTAATTTACAGGCTGGTAACATGGAGGCTGGAAAATGAAAACCACCAGCACTTCTGAGCTCAGCCAATCAGAGCTGGAGGGCGGGGCCTGGAGTTCAGGAACAGCCCCGCCCCCAGTTCTCTTTCAGGTCCGCCCATGCTCCATATAAAGGAGGGCTCTGGGCTGAGCAGTCACTGCTCTCTGCTCCTCACACCTAGAAGATGTCTGGTCGCGGTAAAGGAGGGAAAGGGCTCGGGAAAGGCGGCGCCAAGCGGCACAGGAAGGTGCTCCGTGATAACATCCAGGGCATCACCAAGCCTGCCATCCGCCGCCTAGCTCGCAGGGGAGGCGTCAAGCGCATCTCCGGCCTCATCTATGAGGAGACTCGCGGGGTGCTGAAAGTCTTCCTGGAGAACGTCATCCGGGACGCCGTCACCTACACCGAGCACGCCAAGAGGAAGACCGTCACCGCCATGGACGTGGTCTACGCGCTCAAGCGCCAGGGCCGCACTCTCTACGGCTTCGGGGGTTAATGCTGCCGCCTCCGTCCTCACAGCACAAAGGCTCTTCTCAGAGCCGCCCACATCTTCCCGGGGAGGAGCTACAATTCCACTGAGGGGTTAACACTGCCCGCACGTCAGGGGATCAGCGGCGCCCTGTGCTCAGTACAGCCGGAGGTCTACATTACAGAAACCCCTCAATAATCTGTGTAAATCCCGAGCCCCGGGTGTTCTCCACCGCAGCTACGGGACGAGCTGTGCTCGGAGACTGAGGGGTTAATCCGTCCTGCCAATGAGCGGCGCTGGTACAGGTCACATGACCGGCTCCACCTGTAAATCAGCAGCTCAACTATAGGCGGGAAATTCAAATGAGGGACGAGATCCTGAGCTCTCCCAGCCAATAGCAGAGCTCTGGACCCCGCAGCCGTTATGTGCCCGTAGGAGCCTCGTCCTCCTGCACTGAGCGGCCGCACAGCCTCTCTCCAGGGAGCGCCACACTGAGGAGGATGATGGGAGTAGTGATCGGGCATGGAGGAGGATGAGGGGAGCTTGTATTGTAACTTCCGATAGCGTTACCGCATCTCATCTAGCTGACAGGGAGGAAAACCGCAGCCACTGTGAGAACGGGGAGACCCGGGAGCAGCTCCGCTGGAGACAGGGTGGGGGCTCTGAGAAGAGCCTTTGGGTCCGGAGAGCGGCGGCGGCGCTCACTTGGCGCTGGTGTACTTGGTGACGGCCTTGGTGCCCTCGGAGACGGCGTGCTTGGCCAGCTCTCCGGGCAGCAGCAGGCGCACGGCGGTCTGGATCTCCCGGGAGGTGATGGTGGAGCGCTTGTTGTAGTGAGCCAGGCGGGAGGCTTCCCCTGCGATGCGCTCGAAGATGTCGTTGACGAAGGAGTTCATGATGCCCATGGCCTTGGAGGAGATGCCGGTGTCGGGGTGGACCTGCTTCAGCACCTTGTAGACGTAGATGGCATAGCTCTCCTTCCTGCTCTTCCTCCGCTTCTTGCCGTCCTTCTTCTGAACCTTGGTGACGGCTTTCTTGGAGCCCTTCTTGGGCGCTGGGGCGGACTTGGCTGGCTCGGGCATTCTGACTGAGGACAAAATCTCGTCTGTTCTCCTCCTGCCACCGCGGCGGTATTTATACACGGGCCATGCAAATGAGCTGCTGCTGACTGCGCGCCGATTACTGGAGGAGAGGGTCACGTGGTGTCTCCACTGCTCCTAATTGGCAGCCTCACATCCATTCAGCAAATAGAGGGGCGGGGCTCACATACATTTATTCAGCAGAGCCGGGGGCGGAGCAAATAGAGGGGCGGGGCTCACATCCATCCATTCAGCAGAGCAACAGGAGAGGCGTGGCTCACATACATCCATTCAGCTAAGCCGGGGGCGGGGCAAAAAGAAAGGCGGGGCTCACATACATCCATTCAGCAGAGCCGGGGGGCGGAGCAGCAAGAAGGGAGGGGCGGGGCTCACATCCATCCATCTATTCAGCAGAGCCGGGGGGCGGAGCAGCAAGAAGGGAGGGGCTCACATTCATTCAGCTGAGCAGGAGGGGTGGTGCTCACATCCATCCATTTAGATAAGCCGGGGGCGGGGCTAGCAGCTCTCTTCCGTCTATCAGGGCCTCGCTGCTCGGCTGATAACCGCCCCTCACTGCGCCCCGCCCCCTGCTGGTAGTGATGCCGCCGCTGAGTGTACTGTGCGTGCAGGGGGGTCGTGCGCTCTATCCCTGGACACCAGCGCAGCGATGGAGCCGCTCTTCTCCGCACAGTGAATACGGGACTGTTCTCCCCTTCTCCGGTGGGGAGCGGGAGAAGGCGGCCACTGACGGGTTAATACTGAGCAGGCTATGGGGGCGGGGCTATAGAACTAGTACCTTGGCTTTTGAAATTCCCGCTCAATTACCGTCCGGTAAGAATTCAGCAGCCGTGGACAAGCTCCGCCCCCGGCTCATCTGGATGGATGTGAGCCCCGCCCCGCCACTCCTGCTGCTCCGCCCCCCGGCTCAGTGAATGAATGGATGTGAGCCCCGCCCCTCCTGCTGTCTCCGCCCCCCGCTCTTCTCAGAGCCCCCACCTTCTCTAGGACGGAGCTGCCGCATTGTGTGAATACATGGAAGCCTCATGTCCGAGGCGGATTATTCCCTCATTATAGACCACTGATCGGGAGGATGGGGGGAGTAGTGATCGTATACTCGGGAGGATGAGGGGAGTAGTGATCGTATACTCGGGAGGATGAGGGGAGTAGTGATCAGACAGTGGGGAGAATGAGGGGAGTAGTGATCAGACAGTGAGGAGGATGGGGGAGTAGTGATCAGACACTGAGGATGATTAGGGGCGTAGTGGTCGGCCAGTGAGGAGGATGAGGGGAGTAGTGATCTGCTGATGGATGGATGGATGTGAGCCCCGCCGTGCGCTCTATCCCCGGACACCAGCGCAGGGAGAAGGGGGCGGAGCTATAGGACAAGTGCTTTACAGTGATTGGCTGATCTCTGGCTTTTGAAATTCCCGCTCAATTACAGTCCGGTCAGAATCCAGCGGCCGTGGAGGAGCAGTCCATTACACACAGGGGACGAACCCTCTACAGCAGCAATGTCTGCCCGTACTCGCAGCAGGTCAGGAGCGGTAAGTGCCCCTGTGTGACGCCTCCTCCAGAGCGGAGATCAGCGGCATCGCCAGCTCAGTCGTACAGACCATGTGGGGGGCTCTTAGAAGAGCCTTTGGTTCCGGGGGGCACAGCAGCAGAGCCGGGCTCACTTGCTCTTGGCCGACTTGGTGCTCTCGGTCTTCTTGGGCAGCAGCACGGCCTGGATGTTGGGCAGGACGCCTCCCTGGGCGATGGTGACGCCGCCCAGCAGCTTGTTGAGCTCCTCGTCGTTGCGCACGGCCAGCTGCAGGTGGCGGGGGATGATGCGGGTCTTCTTGTTGTCGCGGGCGGCATTGCCGGCCAGCTCCAGGATCTCGGCGGTGAGATACTCGAGCACAGCGGCCAAGTAGACGGGAGCGCCGGCGCCCACCCTCTCGGCGTAGTTGCCCTTGCGGAGGAGCCTGTGCACTCGGCCGACAGGGAACTGGAGCCCTGCCCGGGAGGAGCGGGTCTTGGCCTTAGCCCGGACTTTGCCTCCTTGTTTGCCGCGTCCAGACATCGTTCTTTACAGCAGAGCAAAAAAAACAGCAAGGAAGACTCTGATGTGTGTGATCCGGAGGAGCCGCCTCCTGCCGCCTTTATAGGCTGCTGCTCCGCCCCCAGCGCCGCTCATTGGGTGGATTAGAAGCCCAAGACTCGTGGAGAAGCCAATGAGCGGCGCTGGGCGTGGCTTATGACGCGGGTTCAGGTCACTGTCTCCTCCTGTATCACTGTCTCCTCCTGTAGATCAGCAGCTCATTTGCAGTTGGGGACTATAGGCGGGAAATTCAAATGAGCGACGAGATCCTGAGCTCTCCCAGCCAATAGCAGAGCTCTGGACCCCCTCAGCCGTTATGTGCCCGTAGGGGCGGAGCCTCGTCCTCCCGCCCTGCACTGAGCAGCCGCACAGCTCGCTGATCCGCAGCCATTCATAGCGGGAGCAGAGCTCAGCTGAAGTGTATAAGGGGAGCAGTGATCTGCCAGAGAGGAGGATGAGGGGAGCAGTGATCTGCCAGAGAGGAGGATGAGGGGAGCAGTGATCTGCCAGAGAGGAGGATGAGGGGAGTAGTGATCGGGCACTAAGGATGAGGGAAGTAGTTATATGGTATTGAGGATGATTAGGGGAGTAGTGATCTGCCAGAGAGGAGGATGAGGGGAGCAGTGATCTGCCAGAGAGGAGGATGAGGGGAGCAGTGATCTGCCAGAGAGGAGGATGAGGGGAGCAGTGATCTGCCAGAGAGGAGGATGAGGGGAGTAGTGATCGGGCACTAAGGATGAGGGAAGTAGTTATATGCTATTGAGGATGATGAGGGGAGTAGTGATTGGGCAATAAGGAGGATGAGGGAAGTAGTTATATGGTACTGAGGATGATTAGGGGAGTAGTGGTCAGCCAGTGAGGAGAATGAGGGAAGTAGTGATCTGCTATTAATGAGGGGAGTGGTGATTGGGCACTGGGGAGGATAAGGGGAGTAGTGGTAATATAATATTGAGGCTATTATGTAATGTGGAGGCTGTAATATAATGTTGAGGTTGATAATATAGAGGCTTTAATATAATGCGGAGGATATAATGTAATTTACAGGCTTGTAATGTGGAGGCTGAAAATATGGAGGCTGTAACATAATGTTTAAGCTGTGATGTAATGTAGAGGCCGGTAATACGGAGTCTGTAATATAATTTGGAGGCTGTAATGCAGAGGCTGGTAATATGAAGGCTGCAATATAATGTGGAGGCTGTAATGTAGAGGCTGTAATTATGTGGAAGCTGAAATTATGGAGGTTGCTACATAATGTTTATGCTGTGATGTAATGTAGATGACGGTAATATGGAGTCTGTAATATAATGTGGAGGATGTAATGTGGAGGCTGGTAATATAAAGGCTGCAATATAATATGGAGGCTATAATGTAATGTAGAGGCTGAAAATATGAAGGCTGTAATATAATGTTGAGATTGATAATACAAAATGGAGGCTAGTAGTAGGGAGGCTGGTAATACGGAGGCTGTCAATTAATATGGAGGCTGTAACAATGTTTAAGCTGTGATGTAATGTAGAGGCCGCTAATATGGAGGCTGTAATATAATATGGAGGCTGTAATGTAGAGGCTAGTTATATGGAGGCTGTAATGTAATCTGTAGACTGAATATATGTAGGTTGTAACATAATGTTTAGGCTGTAATGTAGAGGACGGTAATATGGAGTCTGCAATATAATGTGGAGGCTGGTAATGTAATGCAGAGGCTGGTAATATGGCTGTGATGTAATGTGGAGGCTGGTAGTATGGAGGTTGTAATATAATGTAATGTGGAGGCCGGTAGTTTGGAGGCTGTAATGTAGAGGCTAGTAATATGGAGGCTGTAATATAATGTAGTATGGAGGCTGTAATGTAGAGGCTAGTAATAAGGAGGCTGTCATAATATGGAGGCTGTGGTGTAATATGGAGGCTGTAATGTAATGTTTAGGCCCTGATGTAATGTAGAGGCCAGAGATGTCTCCTCCAGAGACGAGCTCCACTCCGCCCTTCATTCTCCACCTCTGCTCACAGGAGGCGGGTTAACCCTTTCAGCGCTCTAATTAGTAAGAGCAGTTCCTTTATTCTAAAAGCGCTCTCTGTATCTCCCCCCGTCTATCAGGGACTCGCTGACCGTGACCGATAACCGCCTCCATCCTCCCTGCCCACCGCCATCTCCACTCAGCGCTGCTGGGGGCGGGGCTATAGGACAAGTGCTTTACAGTGATTGGCTGATCTCCTGGCTTTTGAAATTCCCGCTCAATTACAGTGCGGTCAGAATTCAGCGGCCAAACCCTCTACAGCAGCAATGTCTGCCCGTACTCCCTGCTCTTCCGTCTCTTTGTCCTAGACGTCCCCGCATTCTCCGCTATGTCCTGCGCTGGGGGTCCCGGGCTCTAATCCTATCCCCGCCCCCATAGCAGCGGTGTATCCCCGAGTGCCCGGCTCTGTGGACCCATCCAGCCGCTCGTCCTTCACTACCTCCTCCTCCTCAGTGTCCAATCACTACTCCCCCCATCCCTCTCTCTGGCCGATCACTACTCCCCTCATCCTCCTCAAGTGTCCAATCACTACTCCCCTCATCATCCTCAGTGTCCAATCACTACTCCCCTCATCCTCCTCAGTGTCCAATCCCTACTCCCCTCATCCTCCTCACTGTCTGATCACTACTCCCCCCATCCTCCCGAGTATACGATCACTACTCCCCCATCCTCCTCACTGTCTGATCACTACTCCCCCCATCCTCCTCAGTGTCCAATCACTACTCCCCCATCCTCCTCAGTGTCCAATCACTACTCCCCTCATCATCCTCAGTGTCTGATCACTACTCCCCCATCCTCCTCAGTGTCTGATCACTACTCCCCCATCCTCCTCAGTGTCCAATCACTACTCCCCCCATTCTCCTCAGTGTCCAATCACTACTCCCCCCATCCCTCTCTTTGGCCGATCACTACTCCCCTCATCCTCCCGAGTATACGATCACTACTCCCCTCATCCTCCCGATCAGTGGTCTATAATGAGGGAATAATCCGCCTCGGACATGAGGCTTCCATGTATTCACACAATGCGGCAGCTCCGTCCTAGAGAAGGTGGGGGCTCTGAGAAGAGCGGGGGGCGGAGCAGCAGGAGGGGAGGGGCTCACATCCATGTAATCAGCTGAGCCGGTGGGCGGAGCAGCAGGCGGGAGGGGCTCACATCCATGTAATCAGCTGAGCCGGTGGGCGGAGCAGCAGGAGGGGCGGGGCTCATTTACATTCATTAAGCTAAGCCAGGGGGCGGAGCAGCAGGCGGGAGGGGCTCACATCCATGTAATCAGCTGAGCCGGTGGGCGGAGCAGCAGGAGGGGCGGGGCTCATTTACATTCATTAAGCTAAGACAGGGGGCGGAGCAGCAAGAGAGGAGGGGCTCACAATATCCATTCAGCTGAGCCGGGGGCGGAGCTTGTCCACGGCCGCTGAATTCTAACCAGATGGTAATTGAGCGGGAATTTCAAAAGCCAAGGTGCTAGTTCTATAGCCCCGCCCCCATAGCCTGCTCAGTATTAACCCGTCAGTGGCCGCCTTCTCCCGCTCCCCACCGGAGAAGGGGAGAACAGTCCCGTATTCACTGTGCGGAGAAGAGCGGCTCCATCGCTGCGCTGGTGTCCAGGGATAGAGCGCACGAACCCCCTGCACGCACAGTACACTCAGCGGCGGCATCACTACCAGCAGAGGGCGGGGCGGTTATCAGCCGAGCAGCGAGGCGCTGATAGACGGAAGAGAGCGGCGCTGACAGGGTTAACCCGCCCCCTATTCCTGCCCGCAGAGGAGCCGGAGCCCCCGCCCGCTGTGAGCGGAGAACGAGGGCAGAAGGGCGGAGTGGAGCTCGTCTGAGGAGGAGGTGGTGGCTCTGAGAAGAGCCTTTGGGGGAGAAGTGCGGGCGGCGCCGGTTACTTCTTGGCCGCGCTCTTCTTGGCTTTCGCCGCTTTCTTAGCCGGACTCTTGGCAGCCTTGGGTTTGGCCGCTTTCTTAGCCGGACTCTTGGCAGCCTTGGGTTTGGCCGCCTTCTTAGCCGGACTCTTGGCCAGCTTCTTGGGGGCAGCCTTCGGCTTCTTGGGGCTCTTGGCTGCTTTCTTGGCCGCGGCTGGTTTCTTCGCCTTTTTCGGGCTCTTGGCCGGAGCCTTCTTGGGCTTCTTCGGGGATTTAGCGGGTTTCTTGGCCGCAGTAGCTGCAGGTTTCTTGGCCGCCGCCGGCTTCTTCTTCTTGGCCGCCGCCTTGTCCTTGGTCTCCTGCTGCTTCTTGTTGAGCTTGAAGGAGCCGGAGGCGCCGCTGCCCTTCACCTGGGTGAGGGTCCCCTTGGTGACCAGAGCCCTGATGGCCACCTTGATGCGGCTATTGTTCTTCTCTACATCGCATCCTCCGGCAGCCAGAGCCTTCTTCAGGGCGGCCAGAGACACCCCGCTGCGCTCCTTGGAGGCGGACACGGCTGTGACCAGGAGCTCGGACACGCTGGGACCGGACGGCTTCTTGCTTTTCTTGGCGCCCCCTGCCGCGGCGGATTTCCTCGGCTGCTTCTTGGACTTGGCGGCCGCTTCGGCGGGAGGAGCGGCGGCTGCTGGCGCGGTCTCTGCCATCGTGTGAGACGTGGGGAGAAAACACAAAGACTTCTCCTGGAGAAAACACTGAGGCCGGAGCCGGGGCCGCCTCTTATATGTGGAGCGCTGCGCAGTGATTGGCTGCCGAGCTCCGCCCTCCTGCGCGTCTATTGGCTGACACTGGACACAGGCCCCGCCTTCACCCCTCTCAGCCCGGCTGCAGCTCCGCTCTCCCCTTGTGCTTCCCTGCCCGGGAGAAGAGCCCTTTAGCGGCTAGAACCGGACAGGAGAGGCCGCCTTCTCCGCGCCTTCCTCCTCCCGGACATCCCCCCTCACCGTGTGTCGCCGTCTGTGGCGGAGGAGGCCGGAGCAGGCCCCGGGATCTCCGCCACAGTCCTCCCGCTCTGCCTGACGTTCTGCACATCCGGCTGGATCCGGCCCGATGGCTCCGCTGCGGGGGCTCGTTCCCTCTCTTCCCGGCCCTCGTCCCCATCCCAGGGCTCTTTCCCACAAGGTGGGGCCGCAGGAAGCTGCTTGGACGCTGCGGGGAGGAGCTGGAGCCGCGGAGAGCCCGGGAGGGTAACACAGGCGGCGTCCTCCGCTCCCTGCCGGCTCCAGTGCTCCGTGTCCCCGCACATTCCCCGCCGCAGTGATGCCGCCTCATGTGTGTACAGGGCTCTCAGGGAGCAGAGATGCGTCTTGTGGTCAGGGCTCCGCAGATGACAGAGGACTTCTCTCCTGGGCTCCTGGCTGCAGCAGAGGGGGTGCCGGTACAATGGGGCAGAGTATGGCCCCGCCCCCCAGAAGTGTGGACCCCGCTTTACTGACCCCCTAATGTAGAGAAAACTGCCCCTATAATCCCCCTCATTGCACCTCCGTAATCTCAGTACAATACGGCAAAGAAAAGTATATTATAGTACAGTATATAATAGTACAGTATAGTATAGTACAGTATATTATAGTTTAGTGCAGTATATTATAGTACAGAATATTATAGTATAGTACAGTATATTATAGTATAGTATATAATAGTACAGTATATTATAGTATAGTACAGTATAGTATATTATAGTATAGTATAGTGCAGTATATAATAGTATATTATAGTACAGTATATTATAGAATAGTACAGTATAGTATATTATAGTACAGTATATTATAGTTTAGTGCAGTATATTATAGTACAGAATATTATAGTATAGTACAGTATATTATAGTATAGTATATAATAGTACAGTATATTATAGTATAGTACAGTATATTATAGTATAGTACAGTATAGTATATTATAGTATAGTGCAGTATATAATAGTATATTATAGTACAGTATAGTATATTATAGAATAGTACAGTATAGTACAGTATATTATAGTTTAGTGCAGTATATTATAGTACAGAATATTATAGTATAGTACAGTATATTATAGTATAGTATATAATAGTACAGTATATTATAGTATAGTACAGTATATTATAGTACAGTATAGTATATTATAGTATAGTATAGTGCAGTATATAATAGTATATTATAGTACAGTATAGTATATTATAGAATAGTACAGTATAGTATATTATAGTACAGTATAGTATAGTATATTATAGTTTAGTATATTATAGTACAGTATAGTATATTATAGTACAGTATATAATAGTACAGCAAAGTACAGTATATTATAGTACAGTATATTATAGTACAGCATAGTATAGTACAGTATATTATAGTTTAGTGCAGTATATTATAGTACAGTATATTATAGTATAGTACAGTATATTATAGTATATAATAGTACAGTATATTATAGTATAGTACAGTATAGTATATTATAGTATAGTGCAGTATATAATAGTATATTATAGTACAGTATATTATAGTATAGTACAGTATAGTATATTATAGTACAGTATATTATAGTATATTATAGTTTAGTATATTATAGTACAGTATAGTATATTATAGTACAGTATATTATAGTATAGTGCAGTATATTATAGTACAGTATAGTATAGTACAGCACAGTATAGTATATTATAGTATAGTACAGTATATTATAGTACAGTATATTATAGTATAGTGCAGTATATTATAGTATAGTACAGTATATTATAGTACAGTATATTATAGTATAGTGCAGTATATTATAGTATAGTACAGTATATTATAGTATAGTGCAGTATATTATAGTATAGTACAGTATATTATAGTACAGTATATTATAGTATAGTGCAGTATATTATAGTATAGTACAGTATATTATAGTATAGAACAGCACAGTATATTATAGTATAGTACAGTATATTATAGTACAGTAAGGTATATTATAGTATAGTACAGTATATTATAGTATATTACAGCACGGTATAGTACAGCACAGTATAATATATTATAGTATAGTACAGCAAAGTATAGTACAGTATATTATAGTATAGTACAGTATATTATATTATAGTACAGTATAGTACAGCATAGCACAGTATATTATAGTACAGTATAGTACAGTATATTATATTATAGTTCAGTATATTATAGTATAGTACAGCACAGTATAGTACAGTATATTATATTATAGTACAGCATAGCATAGTATAGTACAGTATATTATATTATAGTATAGTACAGTATATTATAGTACAGTATAGTACAGTATATTATATTATAGTTCAGTATATTATAGTATAGTACAGCACAGTATAGTACAGTATATTATATTATAGTACAGCATAGCATAGTATAGTACAGTATATTATATTATAGTATAGTATATTATAGTATAGTACAGTATATTATAGTACAGTATAGTATATTATAGTATAGTATAGTGCAGTATATAATAGTATATTATAGTACAGTATAGTATATTATAGAATAGTACAGTATAGTATATTATAGTACAGTATAGTATATTATAGTTTAGTATATTATAGTACAGTATAGTATATTATAGTACAGTATATAATAGTACAGCAAAGTATAGTATATTATAGTACAGTATATTATAGTACAGCATAGTATAGTACAGTATATTATAGTTTAGTGCAGTATATTATAGTACAGTATATTATAGTATAGTACAGTATATTATAGTATATAATAGTACAGTATATTATAGTATAGTACAGTATAGTATATTATAGTATAGTGCAGTATATAATAGTATATTATAGTACAGTATATTATAGTATAGTACAGTATAGTATATTATAGTACAGTATATTATAGTATATTATAGTTTAGTATATTATAGTACAGTATAGTATATTATAGTACAGTATATTATAGTATAGTGCAGTATATTATAGTACAGTATAGTATAGTACAGCACAGTATAGTATATTATAGTATAGTACAGTATATTATAGTACAGTATATTATAGTATAGTGCAGTATATTATAGTATAGTACAGTATATTATAGTATAGTACAGCACAGTATATTATAGTATAGTACAGTATATTATAGTACAGTAAGGTATATTATAGTATAGTACAGTATATTATAGTATATTACAGCACGGTATAGTACAGCACAGTATAATATAGTATAGTACAGCAAAGTATAGTACAGTATATTATAGTATAGTACAGTATATTATATTATAGTACAGTATAGTACAGCATAGCACAGTATATTATAGTACAGTATAGTACAGTATATTATATTATAGTTCAGTATATTATAGTATAGTACAGCACAGTATAGTACAGTATATTATATTATAGTACAGCATAGCATAGTATAGTACAGTATATTATATTATAGTATAGTACAGTATATTATAGTACAGTATATTATAGTACAGTATAGTACAGCACAGTATAGTATAGTACAGTATATTATAGTATAGTACAGCACAGTATAGTATAGTACAGTATATTATAGTATATTATAGTATAGTACAGCACAGTATAGTATATAATAGTACAGTATATTATAGTACAGGATAGTATAGTACAGTATAGTATCGTACATTATAGTACAGCACAGTTTAGTACAGTAAATTATAGTATAGTAAAGCACAGTATAGTATATAATAGTACAGTATATTATAGTACAGTATAGGATAGTATAGTACAGTATATTATAGTACAGGATAGTATAGTACAGTATATTATAGTACAGCACAGTATAGTATAGTACAGTATATTATAGTACATTATAGTATAGCACAGTATAGTACAGTATATTATAGTACAGCACAGTATAGTTTAGTACAGTATATTATAGTACAGTATAATACAGCACAGTAGAGTACAGTATAGTACAGCACAAAATATTATAGTATAGTACAGCATAATATAGTACAGTATATTATAGTACAGCACAGTATATTATAGTACAGTATAGTATAGCACAGTATATTATAGTACAGTATATTATAGTACAGTATATTATAGTACAGTATAGTATAGCACAGTATAGTATAGTACAGTATATTATAGTACAGTATAGTACAGCCATCATAGTATAGTACAGTATAGTATAGTACAGCACAGTATAGTATATTATAGTACAGTACAGTATAGTACAGCACAGCATAGTATAGTACAGTATATTATAGTACAGTATATTATAGTACAGAACAGTATAGTACAGTATAGTACAGCACATTATAGTACAGTATATTACAGCACAGTATAGTACAGCACAGTATAGTGCAGCATAGTATAGTACAGTATAGTACAACACAGTATAGTACAGCACAGAATAGTATAGTACAGTATATTATAGCACAGTATAGTACAGCATAGTATAGTACAGCACAGTATAGTACAGCACAGTATAGTACAGCACAGTATATTATAGTACAGTATATTATAGAACAGCACAGTATAGCATAGTACAGTATAGTACAGCACATTATAGTACAGTATAGTACAGTACAGTATAGTGCAGCACAGCATAGTATAGTACAGTATAGTACAGCACTGTATAGTACAGCACAGTATAGTATAGTACAGCACAGTATAGTACAGCACAGAATAGTGTAGTACAGTATATTATAGTATAGTACAGCACAGTATAGTACAGTATAGTACAGCACAGTATAGTACAGTATAGTACAGCACAGTATAGTACAGCATAGTATAGTACAGTATAGAACAGCACAGTATATTATAGTACAGTATAGTACAGTATATTATAGTACAGTATAGTACAGCACAGTATATTATAGTACAGTATATTATAGTACAGCACAGTATAGTACAGCACATTATAGTACAGTATAGTACAGCACAGTATAGTGCAGCATAGCATAGTATAGTACAGTATAGAACAGCACAGTATATTATAGTACAGTATAGTACAGTACAGTATATTATAGTACAGTATAGTATAGCACAGTATAGTACAGCATAGTATAGTACAGTATATTATAGCACAGTATAGTACAGCACAGTATAGTGCAGCATAGTATAGTACTGTAAAGCACAGTATAGTATAGCACAGTATAGTATAGTATAGTACAGTATATTATAGCACAGTATAGTACAGCACAGTATAGTGCAGCATAGTATAGTACTGTAAAGCACAGTATAGTATAGCACATTATAGTACAGTATAGTACAGTATATTATAGCACAGTATAGTACAGCACAGTATAGTACAGTATAGCACAGTATAATATAGTACAATATATTATAGTACAGTATATTATAGTACAGCACAGTACAGTACAGCATAGTACAGTACAGCATAGTATAGTACAGCATAGTATAGTACAGCACAGTATAGTACAGCATAGTATAGTACAGAATAGTACAGCATAGTATAGTACAGTACAGTACAGCATAGTACAGTACAGCACAGCACAGTATAGTACAGCATAGTATAGTACAGTATAGTACAGCATAGTATAGTACAGTACAGCATAGTACAGTATAGTACAGCATAGTATAGCACAGTATAGTACAGCACAGCACAGTACAGTACAGCACAGTACAGTACAGCATAGTACAGTACAGCATAGTACAGCACAGTATAGTACAGTATAGTACAGCATAGTATAGTACAGCACAGTATAGTACAGTACAGCACAGTACAGTACAGCATAGTACAGTACAGCATAGTACAGCACAGTATAGTACAGTATAGTACAGCATATTATAGTATAGTACAGCATAGTATAGTACAGCACAGTATAGTACAGCACAGTACAGTACAGCACAGTACAGTACAGCATAGTACAGTACAGCATAGTACAGCACAGTATAGTACAGTATAGTACAGCATATTATAGTACAGTACAGCACAGCACAGTATAGTACAGCACAGTATAGTACAGTATAGTACAGCACAGTATAGTACAGTACAGTACAGCATAGTATAGTATAGTATTGTAACGGATCTCCTAGCACCCCGACTGGGTACCTCCGTTGATGGATGCTCCTAGTGCTTCCCGAGGGCTCCACATAATAAATGGAATAGGACAGCACCACTTCCTGGAACACATAGTCCGTGGTATGGCGGCGCTGCTCGTGGCGTCAGCTCCCGGCCTCAGGGACCCCTCAAACGTAGAAAAAACTTCAGAAAAGTCGCGGCCCTCTTGTTCTTGAATCAAAGCTTAGCGTTTAATTACACTGAAAGGATACAGCAACGTCTGGACACACAGGTCTTTCTCAGCTACATGTGGTTTACAAGTGAAGTTTAATACTTATATAGGTGTAACATTCATTCCGGATTGGTTGAGGGGTTGTCCCCCAGAAAGGTCAAATCCTACCCTTACATATTCACCCAATCGTGTTCTAAAGTGATAATAACATTCAGTAATAAAACAGCATAACCATCTCAGCTGTGTATATAAAATCGCTAATTTCTAACGATAATTTGTTTTCCCTTAGTCCTAACAGTGGCACAGATGGGGTATTCTGCCCCTGTGGACTAGTTAGGACAGGTGGAAGTTTTAATGAAATAATAAAAAACTGACATATACACGCCCTCCCTGCCCCCAATAAAGAGGGGAGTGACCTTCCGTACATCGTGTAATTACAAGTAGACAAAAATAACCACAATTACTAAAAAAGGGGGGGGGAAATTTGTGTGCCACTGTTAGGACTAAGGGAAAACAAATTATCGTTAGAAATTTACGATTCCCTTACGTCCTAACCAGTGGCACAGATGGGGATTTAGCAAGTAGAAACCCCCATGGGAGGGTCCTCATGCCTGGCGGAAGATAACACTGTCCGGCCAAATGAGGAATAACTATGTATTCTAGTATCCACTCTATAGTGTGAGATAAAAGTGGAGTGAGAACTCCAAGAAGCTGACTTACAGATCGCGTCCAATGGGATCGAGCTTCTCTCTGCAAAAGAAGTGGCCACTGCTCGAGTAGAGTGGCCCCTTACAAATTCAGGGGGCTCCGAGCCCTGAGACATTTAAGACTCCTGAATTGCCTCTTTAATCCAGCGACTGATGGAGGGCTTAGAGCAGTGATGGCGAACCTTTTAGAGACCGAGTGCCCAAACTGCAACCCAAAACCCATTATTTATTGCAAAGTGCCAACACGGCAATTTAACCTGAATACTACAGTCCAATATAGTATATCTTCCATGTACTTTATTGTGGCGAAACCAACCTCGCCACTGGGCTTCGGAGGGGCCTGGCTACCAGCCTCTTGCCTCAGGATTATGGCCCATACTAACTTTAAAGGAGCAGACAGGCCGGCCGCACAGCTTAAATCTATGGAACTGTTTTGGGCAGGAAATTGTGCTTGCGGTCGGTCATAAAGGACTTCCACTTAACTTTTGATCCGCTGGAGGGATTTGTGTGATTTTTGGAAGTGTTTATGTTTGATGTATGCTGAGTTTAAATATGTAATTTTTATGGAGATGGAATGTATGGTTTTAAAGTTACAGTGTATGTTTAAAAACTGTATTTTTACTGTCTGTGATAGTTATGTTAATCCATAATTATATCACAGACAGAAGGGAGGATTTTGTGTATTTGGGTGGTGATTCCTGTCCTGTTGTTCCCACATGTGTATTGGTGATTTCCCTTTGTCTTGAGAGATAATTGGATTACTCCTCGGGTGTCTCCAGGGCAGAGAGGAAGAAACCATGATGCATTGTGGGGATGTATTGTGTCTGTCTATCCTGCAGTGCTGCATATCTGTCCTGTGTCATAGTCTTCATTCTGGTCCCCTAGGGGCGTGTCCACCAGATGGGGACCTGCATTAATACGGGCGGGTAGCCCTCAATAAAGTGTTCCTGTTTTACCCTTTATCATGTTGAGGCTGATGTTTGGGTAACTGATCGACGCTGGGGATTGCTATACGCTGGGAGATTTGCTATACTCCCCTGGCTATAACTACTAGCTCTTTTAAGAGCTGTTCCTGCTCTCTGGTTTTAGGAGAGGTTCACCCACTGGAGCCTGGAGCCTTGTCGTAGGTCCAGGGTGGGTAGGAGACGGTGAGACCTCAACCAAGCTTCGGCGGTTCGTGGGGACTGCAGTGCATACGGTGTCAAGTGGAGTGCTTGGAGTCCTCGGAAAGCACTAGGAGCATCTATCAACGGAGGTACCCGGTCGGGGTGCTAGGAGATCCGTTACATTTAGCTATAATAGCCTGCTACATTCAGTGCACTGCTTGTGCTGTTCATAGAGCGACCTGCACTGATGAATGGCAGGAAAAGTCTAAGGCATATTGGTACACCATAGACTTTTTCCAGGGTGCGAGTGCCCACAGAGAGGGCTCTGAGTGCCACCTCTGGCACCCGTGCCATAGTTTCGCCACCACTGGCTTAGAGGCTTTCCTCCCCTTATGGGTACCGGAAAAAAGGATAAGGAGGTTTTCATCCTTCCTAATTACCTTGGAGCGTTCCAGGTAAATCCTAAGACATCTCGAAATGTCGAGGGTATGGAGCCCTCTTTCCTCAGAGGAGGGGGGTGGAGCCGACGTTGGCAGGGAGATCACCTGGTTAATATTGGCAAAGGAAGGAACCTTTGGGATGAAAGTAGGCAAAAATTTGAGAAGTACCCGATCCTGCAGGAACTTTGTATAAGGCTCAAAGGCAGAAAAAGCCTGGAGTTCCCCAACTCGCTTTGCAGAGGTAACAGCCAACAAGAAGGTGATCTTCCAGGTCAGGAACTTGAATCCCGCCTCCTCTAGGGGCTCAAAGGGGGGAGATGATAACCCCCTGAGCACGACCGATAAATCCCAAACAGGGATAGGTCTGATTACTGTAGGCTTTAATCTTGAGGCTCCCTTCAGGAATCTCTTGATAAGGGGGTCTTGAGAAATAGCTCTGTTGAGACAAGCAGAGATTGCTGAAATCTGCACTTTAAGGGTAGCTGGTGATAGCCCCCTGTCCAGACCGTCTTGAAGAAATTGGAGAATTATCGGGATGGAAGCTTCAGCGGATGTTTGCTGATGCCTTGTACACCAGGATGAAAAGATCTTCCAGATTCTGGAGTAGGCCTTATTGGTAGCTTCTGATCTGGAGTGCTCTAAGGTTCTCAAGACAGACCCTGATAGCCCTTCTATCCTTGGAAGGGACTGGTCAACCTCCAGGCCGTAAGGTTGAACATTTGAAGATTTGAGGAGATCTGGGTGTCCCCCGACACCAGTACTCTCTCTGGGGGAAGCCTCAGAAATTGACCCCGACTCATCTGTAAGAGTTGGGTAAACCAAGCTCTTTTCGGCCAGTATGGGATAATGGAGATAACTGACGCTTGGTCCTGCCTGATTTTCATCAAGACCCTAGGTATCAAGGAAATTGGAGGGAAGATGTAGGCCAGCCTGAACCTCCATGGGATTGACAGAGCATCTATAGCCACCGGGTTGTCCTCCCTGTAAAGGGAGCAATATCTCTCCACCTTGGTGTTGAACCTCGTTGCCATGAGATCGATCTCTGGCATGCCCCACCTGAGCGTTATCTCCTTGAAGACCTCTGGATGAAGTGACCATTCTCCGGTTGGAAGACCTCGGCTCAGGCGATCCGCAATCACATTGAGAACTCTGCGAATGTGAACGGCTGATAAGTGGGTGAGGTTCAGTTCTGCCCAATCCAATATCACCCCTATCTGTCTCAGGAGACTTTGTGACCTCGTGCCTCCCTGCTTGTTGATATACAGCACAGCGGTCATGCTGTCTGATTGTACCTTCACTGCCTTCCCTCGAATGAAGGGAGCAAAATGAAAAAGAGCTAGTCTGATTGCTCTGATCTCCAGGAGATTTGATGACAATAACCTCTCCTGAGGTGTCCAAGTTCCCTGGACTGTCATGTCCTGAAGATGCGCACCCATCCTACTAGGGATGCGTCTGAAGTAAGTATGATCCAAGAGGGCTGGATCAGGGACTTGCCGTCCTTGAGGTGGGACCACCACCTTAGAGAGGATCGGACTTTTTAAGGCAGGGAGAGCACGGAATTGAGTCCAACTGGCCTATGATTCCACTTGGCTAGTACTTCCGACTGGAGCGGACGTAGATGCCATAATGCCCAAGGTACCGCCTGAGCGGTTGAAGACATTAGTCCCAACATTTTCATCCATGTTCGAATCGTTACCTGTTTTGGTACAGAAAGAGAACGGGCTGTCTGTTGCACGGATTGCCTTCTTTCGGGAGTGAGATGAATCGTCATCCTGACTGAATCCACCAGGAACCCCAGGAACCTTACCGAGGTGGCTGGTTGAAGTTGGGATTTGTCCCAATTGATTATCCATCCCAACAGATGCAGGAATGTGACAGCCTGTTGGATGTGTTGGGACAGGATCGCTTGGGAAGGAGCTCTGAGGAGCCAGTCGTCCAGGTATGGAACTATACTCAGGCCCTGAAGCCTTAGCGCGGCCACCACAGAGACCACCACTTTGGTGAAAGTGTGTGGGGCTGAAGAAATCCCAAATGGGAGGGCCAGAAACTGAAAATGTTTTAGGACCCCCCCAATGTTTACCGCGATCCTTAAGAATCTTCTGGACCCAGGATGGATGGGAATATGGAGATAAGCATCCTTGAGGTTTAAGGTTGCCAAGAAATCTCCCGGCATAAGAAGATTGGTCACCGACTGGATAGTTTCCATACGGAACTTCTTTTGTTTTATGAAACGGTTGAAGAACCTCAAATCTCTAATCATCCTCCAACCTCCGGTATTCTTGGGTACCAGGAAAACTGGGGAGTAGATACCTGTTCCCCTCTCTTGGAGAGGAACCTCTTCTAAGGCCCCCTTCTGGAAGTATTCTAGCACGTAGTTTTCTAGAATCTTTTGCTTGTTGCTGGGAAGAAGCCTTGTTTGGACGAACTTGTCCGGAGGCGGACTGCTCAAGTCCACAAGGTAGCCCTGAGAAATTACACGCAGGACCCAACTGTCCTGGATATGATCCTGCCAACAAGGTAGAAAGTGCTGTAGGCGACCGCCTACGGGAATGTGGGGAGAAGGGAACCTGGGATTTCCAGTCAGACCGGCTAAATACCAAGAGCCTCGAGGAGGCCCGCAATCAGAGCACCGAGGACTTCTTGGGGGGTCTAGAACCCCGAGAGGATTTTCCTCCTCTACGGGAGCCCCAATTCCTCTGGGTTGAGGTTCCGCCCTGGAACCAAACCCCTTGCCCCGACCACGAAAGGACTGCTGGGGAAGGGACTTGCCCTTCTTGTCTGACAGCCCTTCCATTATTTGGTCAAGCTCTGCACCAAAGAGTTTGCCGGGTTCATATGCCATGGCACAAAGATTGTGCTTTGAGGTCGTATCGGCCTTCCAAGGTTTCAACCAAAGCGGACGCCTGCCCGCGGTTGAGAGAGCCATGGACTTAGATGCCAGCTTCAACTGTTGTGGAGCTGCGTCACACAGGAAGTCTATGGCAAGGCTGGCCGTCTTACATGAGGCCAGAATGTCGTCCCTAGAGACCCCCTGGTCTAGGTCAGACTGAATCTGGGTGAATCTTGTTTTCAGAAAAGTCGCCACTTCAGACGAAGAAATCGCAACCGAGGCCGAGGCTGAGGAATAAGCGCGCCTAAGGGCGCAATCCGCCTTCCGATCCATTGGGTCTTGCAAACTTGACCCGTCGTCTGATGGGATCAGGGTCCTTCTCGATAGTTTTGCAATCGCCATGTCCACCTTGGGGACAGGCCCCCAGGAAGATACTTGATCTTCTTTGACCGGAAACACTGCCTTGAATCTTTTGGTCAACACTGGACCCTTCTCCGGCTTTCTTCATTCCGTCTTCATCAGAGACAGGAGAGAACCATCTGCTTTAAAGGCCCTAGGCCCCCTAGAGGCAGAGGATGAGGCTTCCCCCGGATCAACGTCCTGGTCCCCCGACCGGACGGATTTTAGTAGCCGCTGGGCTTTCTCCAGCGGAAAAAAAAATGAAAACCCGTCCTCCTCATCCGAGGAGGAAGAGGCTGAACCGTCTCTCGCCTCCTGACACCCCGATACCTCCATCGCCTGATGGGGGGAGGAGGGACAATGGCGTTTAGAAACCAGGGTATTCTTCAGCTCTTGTATGGAGGCGTTCACCTGGTTCATATTGGTCTCCATATAGCCCTTTACCCAATCGACAACGTCGTGGACCGATGGCTCCAGCTGGGGGAGTGTCTTGGCCCTACAGGGTGGGCACCGGGAAAAATCCTAGGAGTCCTCCAGCACGATCTGGCAGTCATGGCACTGCAGGTGATGTCTCTTGCCAGCGGACTTCCTGCTGGGCTCTCGCTCACCGTCCCCGGTAGAAGACATGGCTGAAAAACAGAAGAGATATGAATTTAAGCATAATTCAAGAAAAAAAGACCTTTAATCGCAAGCTTCAGGATCTTTACCCAGAAGATCCTAGCAAGCTCTATTATAAAGGAAAAGTTTTTTCAGCAATACAGAGGTTTGCACGCAAACAACTCTAGCACCAACCACACGACTCAAGGTTAACAGAAAACTGCGCTCCAGGAGACTGAACCTGGAGCCTGACCATGTTTAAATAGGGTGTTTGGGCGCCAAAAGGAAGCCCCGCCCACAAAGGGGCGGGGTAAACCTCTAAAGCCAATTCCTTAGATCTGAGTAAAAAAAAAAAAAAACATCCTCTGGAACCCAGAGAGGGACCCCTGAATCATATAAAGGCACCCAACAGCCCTAAACAGAGAAATACTGACGTCACTTCCGCAAGATGGCGGCACCCAGCAGAACATGCGGGACGCTGCTACCGCCGCTTCAGACCCCGAATGAGGTAAGACTGAACTCCAGCTAAGGAATCCTAGATCTCAGGCGGCGTAGGAGGAGCGGAACCCGCTCCCAGAGGGGAAAAAATACAAAAACACTCTCTCCACCGAAGGGATGGAGGAGTGAACCACCCGTCCTGCCTTGTCCGCAGGACAGAAAAAAACACGATGTCCGGAGGGTCACTCCCCTCTTTATTGGGGGCAGGGAGGGCGTGTATATGTAAGAAAAAGGGGCAGTAACGTATTAAAACCTGTATTTTATTAGGACGATTAATAACTAAGGATAGTGAGCCCCTACCAGACAAACCACATAAACATAGACAAACAAAAGCAAGGGACCTAAAGGATTAGGTCACCTGTAGGTCAGGTCCACTTAGGCCCTTGGAGTGGTGCAAAAGTGGAAGTGACCAAGGAACATATACACTAAGTTGAGACCCTGGCGGTGCGCCTAAGGTCTAGTAATATGCCAATAGGCAAAAGTAACAGGGTAGGTCTTACCGGTGATGGACGCCCGGACCGTGTAGTCCAATGCTCAAGAGAAGAAATTCTTTGAACCTGGATGCGACCTTCAATGGTTTAGGTCTTGATGGCTGAGGGCCACAGGGAAAAGTCTAACCCTGTTGTTGCCCTACTTGGCCTATTGTGCCCTATCCTCCTAACCCTATCCCCGCAAGGGGTGGCCCCGTCCGGAACCTGACCCTGAAAAATGCACCCTAGATGGCCCTGTAAAGGCAGGGGAAGTGGCCCTGTGGGGGCTAAGACTATCAGGGTGTGTTGTTAGTGGAAAAATGAAGAAGTCCCTAAGGACTAGTATATAAGGATATATTCGTAGCCCTACGCGTTTCATTCATGAATATATCAACCTTCAAAGAATAAGGTACCTCTACTTCTACAGGACCCCCTAACTCGTCAGGGGACAGGGGTCATGGGTAGAGGAAAAGTCCCCACTCCTATATCAGCTGGATGATGGTAGCGGACGGAGGGAGGGGGGGGGGGAAGGAATAGAGATTGCACAGGCTCGAGTGGACGTATATAGTCCAAATAAGCCCAAGTACTGTGTGTCACATGGAGCGCGTGTAGCCTTTACCATGGAGGGTGGCAGGGCAGTTTAGTGTACCGCCTGTCTGCCGGCGTCTGTCAGTTTTTTATTATTTCATTAAAACTTCCACCTGTCCTAACCAGTCCACAGGGGCAGAATACCCCATCTGTGCCACTGGTTAGGAGGTAAGGGAATCCTGCCCTGCACCTGAGCCGAGTATCCATCCAGCAGTATGCGTGTGGTGAGTGGCGTCTAACGTCTGTCTCTGCGCATGCGCGAGTTGTAGAACGAGATTCCCGGAAATCACGTATTCGACACATGATCGGGAGTCCCGAAACCGCGCAAGCGCCCTCAATCACATGACGAGTCATGTGATAGAGCGTCCCAGCCGTATCCCGGCAACCCAAGGTCCTAAACCAAAGCTAATGTGTTGTAAAGGATACTATAGGGCTGAGGATAGGATCCATTATGGGAGCGAAATACGGTAAATATCAGTCGTGCCACTGATCTCACGCATCATGAAATCCAGAATATGAACTTAGACTAAATGCCAATAATCGCCCATGTGCCAGCAACACTGGAAGCAGCCAATAGTGGATGCCCCATAGACAGTGTAGCGCTGCAATGGCAATAGTTGTAACCTAGCAGGACTGTGTTCTGGGCGAAGTGTGGAATGGACCACAGTTAGTTACAGACCCCCTTCCATGCTGACGGAGCTCCACTAAAGCCCTGGAAGGAGGTCTAGCGAGTGCATCTCAGAGCTCCCTTTTCTATTCGCCACCCGAGATGTGGGATTGTGATATTTTAGTGCGATGTAAGTTTTAGTGCCCGATGTACCATTGTGATAATATATTCATTGATTTATTGTTCTTCTTCTCTTTATTTCACTTTTAGATTGTGCTACCATATGTAACCTGAGCGGAGGACTATATGCTGCCCCATTTATGAGCGACCAGAGAGCCGGCCAGTTGGGTTCCTTCCTTATACCAGTTGTAATTCCATGTTTTTTGCCTGTGCTGGATGTGTGTACTGGGAGGGTTTTGTTGTCGTGTTATTAGGCATCTTTTGCCAATTTTATGATCCCCTCTTCCCGAGGAGCGACACATTTGAGATTGATGGAGGGCATTGTGGGACGCCATGGGGGCAATTTTACGCTATTCCACAGGATTTGACTGGCCCTGAACCCAATCCATTTACAGGATATCGTTGGGAATAAGCAGGGTAGGGGTGCTCTTCATTTGGAGTTGGGCCCAGACCAGGCAGGTGCCTATATATTTCACCTCCCCTTGACCGGGGTAGGGGGTATGTCGGCCCTAGTATTCCCCTTCCAAAAGTGTATGTGTGTGTCACAACCAGACAGCTGAGAAGCTCTGACAGAAACCTTTCAGAACTTCCTCCTTGAGTTTCTTTGTTTTGGTTTTCAGTTCATCATCTCGTTGGCCTCTCTCAGCTGTCATGTGTTTGGACTGATTGCATCCCTTTAAATTCCTCCCCATAATGCATTAGGTTGCGGCTTATACAACTTCCTGGAGTGTGTGTGCTTGCTGTTCCTAGTTCCCAGTCGTCTGCAAGATAAGTGCTGTATATGTATTTGTGATTTTCTGTCTGCTGGATCCAGGTGACCCTGACTCCCTCCGTGTCTGTGTAGGGAGCCGGTGGTCGTGTCCCCTCACTATTGTAGGGTCTTCAGGTGTTAGATAGTCGAGGTACGTGGATATGCGACCATTCACCTTTGGGGTGTTCGCATAGGCTGAGCAGTCAGGGAGAGTCTGCCAGGTCCATGCAGGGGTCTCCCTTTTGTTCCTTAGTTCTGGATCCAGTGAGTCATTATTGTATTGCATTGTCTTGTTTCCTGTACAACATCCGTGACATTATAAGCCGCCTAAACCGTCTCAAGCATGGATCCGGTTTCACTTTTGGCTGAACGCTTCCAGGGTCTTTCATTGGAGGTAGCTGATCTCCGTAAGACTTTTTCTTAGTTTCAAGTGACCGGTTCAGCTTGCGTTCATGGAGTTGTTCTGAGCCTAAGATCTCGCTCCCGGATACGTTCTCCGGGGGTAGTGAGAATTTTGTGCGTTTTAGAGAGGCTTGCAAACTCCATTTTCGCCTTCTTCCCCATTCCTCTGGTGATGAGGAACGGAGGGTGGGGATCATTATATCGCTGCTCAGGGGTAACGCTCAGTCCTGGGCCTTTTCGCTGCCGGAGGGGGCACGGCCCCTTCGTTCAGTGGATGAATTCTTTTTAGCCCTGGGTCAGATATATGATGATCCGGATTGTATTGCTCTGGCTGAGTCTAGACTACGTCTGTTATGCCAGGGTAAACAATCCGCAGAGATATACTGTTCAGAATTTCGGAGATGGGCAGCAGATACGGGTTGGAATGATGCTGCACTCCGAAGTCAATTTTGCCATGGTCTTTCAGAGGGATTGAAAGATGCATTTGCCTTTCATGAGAGACCTACCTCCTTGGATTCTGCTATGTCTCAGGCTGTTCGTATTGACAGGCGTCTTAGAGAGAGAGGAGAGATCTCTCCTTCCTGTCATACTCAGTCCCGGGACAGTGCAGCGGTCTCATTCTGTGCGCAGGGGTCTCAGTCGCTGTCAGCCCCTTCTGAGCAGGAGTCCATGCAGCTGGGGTTGATTGCCTCTGACAATAGAAGATTCAGCCCGCATGGGAGGGTTTGTTTTTGTTGTGGAGGTATAAATCATCTGGCAAATGTTTGTCCCTCTAGGAGATTCAGGCAGTTTTCTGAGAGTAATAAAGAGACAAAAAGGAAAAAATCTTTTAAAAATGTTCCGTCTGTTACTATTGGCAGGGTTGAGGCGGAAATTGAAGGTTTTCCTTTTGCTTGTAGTTTCCGTTTTGTCCTGCCTGCTAGGGTGGCGCTAGAGAGCAAGAGCATTTTTTGTGAGATTTTTGTAGATAGTGGAGCAGCTGTCAACCTCATTGATAACCAATTTGCAATAACTCATGGTTTCCAGGTATGCACTTTGGGAAAGGATATTCCTGTTTTTGCTATTGATTCCGCTCCACTTTCTCAGAGATCATTAAAGGGCATAGTTCACAATATCCGTTTAATTGTGAGTGATGCTCATGTTGAGGATGTGTCCTGTTTCGTCCTTAGCGGTTTGCCTACTCCTCTAGTGTTGGGGCTACCCTGGCTCACTAAACATAACCCCACCATTGATTGGCAAGCGAGGCAAATAAATGGTTGGAGTAACTTTTGCAGAGAGAATTGCCTCATAACATCTGTTTCTGAGGTTTCTACTAAGACTGTACCACCTTTCCTCTCTGAATTTTCGGATGTCTTCTCTGAGAGTGGAGTTCAGGATTTGCCCCGCACAGGGAGTACGATTGCCCTATTAACCACCTCCGGACCCCCTAACGCAGGATCGCGTTCCGGAGGTGGCAGCGCTGCGCACAGTCACGCATATACGCGTCATCTCGCGAGACGCGAGATTTCGCTCAAAGCCGGCCCGCGCATGCGCATCGCGGGCCGGCAAAAGTTAAAGAACAAGTTTGTCACCAGCCTGCCAGCAACGATCATTGGCTGGCAGGCTGGCGATTTTCAAAAAATCCAATCACAAGTCATATAACAGATTATATTAGTAAATATGATCTGTTATATGGCTTCTCTGCTCCTCTGCTGGTCCTTTTCGTCGGTTGGATCCAGCAGAGGAGCAGACTTCACAGTGAGTAGCACCAACACCACACTTTAGCCCCAGATCACCCCCCTGCACCCCAATTAACCCTTTGATCACCCCTTTGATCGCCCCTGTCAATCACTATTGAAAGGAAAAAAAGTGATCAGTGTAAACTGTCACTTTTTTTTTTTCACTAGTATTGGCTGTTAGGTTTTAGGATAGTTTAGGCCCCTTGGTTAGGTAGTTATCGTCAGTTAGCGCCCACCCCACCGCACCGCAGTCACTTATTCGCTGTTTAGCGTATCGCTAATCAGCATTTGTACTTTTATAGTATCTGTAAGTGATCAAAACTGATCACGGTCAGATCTATAATAGTATTAGTGTCACCTTAGTTCGCCCTCCACCCAAAACGCAGTGTTTGCCCGATCAGGCCTGATCGGTCGCCCACACGTGCGTTCACCCACGCCCGCCCCACCGCAGTGACAAATAATATATATTTTTTGATCACTGCACAATCACTTTACAAGCGCTGCGGCGATAAAAAAATCAGTTTTGATATTTTTTATCAACCGCAGCGGCCTCCGGTACTTCGCTAGCCTCCCCTTTGTAAGACAGGCTTGCTTTTTTTCTTGGGTAGTCTCAGGGAATACCCCTAAATTTAGTAGTCCAAAATGTCAAACAGGGGGTATTCTTCTGAAGAGGCCTACAGGATTCTGACCCAGTCGGATGAGGAGTGGGAACCCTCATCTGATGAATCTAGCGGGTCAGAATATGAACCTGTGGAAAGCAGTGGCTCTCTGACCCAAAGTTCGGACGAGGAGGTGGAGGTCCCTGATAGCACCAGGCGTACCCGGCCCCGTGTCGCTAGACCACAGGTTACGCAGGATCCGCTTCAAGAGCAGCAGAGTGGGGCTGGCGCTGTCGGATCACGTGGTGAGGCATACACCAGCAGCGCAGCCCTTCCTGGACCTAGTACCAGCACTGCCGTACAACATGGTGACGTGGCGAGCACCAGAAGGGCAGTTGAAGCTGGTACGGTGGCACGTGCACTAGTTACCCCGTCGCAGCCACCGCACAGACAGGCCCGTAGAGCCCCTAGAATCCCTGAGGTGCTGGCAAACCCTGATTGGCAGTCACCAACTTCAGCCGCACCAGTAGTTCCCCCTTTCACCGCCCAGTCTGGAGTTCGGGTTGAGACAGCTCAAATCGGTTCGGCCCTGGGATTTTTTGAGCTGTTCTTGACTGCGGAGCTCTTGGACTTAGTCGTGGCAGAGACCAACCAGTATGCCACACAATTTATATCCGCCAACCCGGGAAGCTTTTATGCCCAGCCTTTCCGGAGGAAACTAGTCCAAGTTTCCGAAATTTAAATTTTTTGGGGCCTTTTCCTCAACATGGGTCTAACTAAAAAGCATGAATTGCGGTCATATTGGTCCACGAACCCAATTCATCACATGCCCATGTTCTCTGCTGCTATGTCCAGGGCACGATTTGAGGCCATCCTACGTTTTCTGCATTTTAGCGACAACACCACCTCCCGTCCCAGAGGCCACCCAGCTTTTGACCGGCTCCACAAAATTCGGCCCCTCATAGACCACTTCAACCAGAAATTTGCAGATTTGTATACCCCCGAGCAAAACATCTGTGTAGACGAGTCCCTAATACATTTTACCGGGCGCCTTGGCTTCAAACAATACATCCCAAGCAAGCGTGCCCGGTATGGGGTCAAATTGTATAAGCTCTGTGAAAGGGCCACAGGCTATACCCACAAATTTCGGATCTATGAGGGAAAAGATCAGACCCTGGAGCCGGTCGGTTGCCCTGACTACCTGGGAAGCAGTGGGAAGACAGTCTGGGACTTGGTGTCACCCTTATTCGGCAAGGGGTACCATCTTTATGTGGACAATTTCTACACAAGTGTGCCCCTCTTTAGGCATTTGTTTCTAGAACGGATTTGCGCCTGTGGCACCGCGCGAACTAGTCGCGTGGGCTTCCCCCAACGGCTTGTAACCACCCGTCTTGCAAGGGGGGAGAGGGCTGCCTTGTGTAACGAAGAACTGCTCGCGGTGAAATGGAGAGACAAGCGTGACGTTTACATGCTCTCCTCCATTCACGCAGACACGACAATCCAAATTGAGCGAGCAACCCGTGTCATTGAAAAGCCCCTCTCAGTCCACGACTATAATGCGCTCATGGGAGGGGTGGACTTCAATGACCAGATGTTGGCTCCCTATTTAGTTTCCCGCAGAACCAGACGCTGGTATAAGAAGGTGTCTGTATATTTAATTCAATTGGCTCTGTACAATAGTTTTGTTCTCTACAGTAAGGCTGGGAGAACACGATCCTTCCTCAAATTCCAGGAAGAGATCATCGAGAACCTCCTTTACCCAGGAGGTTCCGTGGCCCCATCCACCAGTGTAGTTAGCCGTCTACACGAGCGACATTTCCCCAGTGTCGTTCCTGGTACCTCAACCCAACCGTCACCCCGAAAAAGATGTCTGTAGCAGGAGTGGAATAAGGCGTGACACCCGCTATTTCTGTCCTGACTGTCCTGACCACCCTGCCCTATGCTATGGAGAGTGTTTCCGGAAGTACCACACACAGGTACACTTAGCATAGGGATTGCATCTCACAGGACAGGCACACAGGGCTATTAGGGCCCTTTTACTCACAGCTGCTGCAAACCTCTCCTTTCACCTGGGATAAAGTGCATAACGTACTTCGCCACATCTTTGGGCGATTTGCGCTTTGCACATTGTCCCATGGGGAAGGAGAGGTTTGTTCTATAAAGGTAAAAAAAACTAAACAAAAAAAAAAATACCGGTAAGTAAAAAAGTTAACGTTCAGTTAAAAAAGTTAAAAAAAAGTTTATATGTTCTGTTCAAAAGTTAATAAATTTATTGCGTTGCGGCCTGGTTTTTTCTTTTTTGTTTTGTTTTTTTTACCTTCCAGGTGGACCAACCGATCGACCAGCTGCAGCACTGATGTGCATTCGGACAGAAGCATTGCGCTGCTGTCAGATTACACGCAAGTCGGTGTATGCGGCGCTGCAAGACGAGATTTCTCCTCTGCAGTAAAAGATACGTTTGCCGAGGCATATGAGCTGAGGAGGTGGCGGTGTTCATATACTTTGGCAAACACTTTGTATATATAAAAAAAAAATCCCGGCAATGATTTATTCATCCACATCGATTGATGTGAATGGAGAAATCGGGTTTGCCTGGGCATACGGGCTAAGTGGGTATGGATGTTGGGCGGAGCTCCTATGTCCTGGCAGACGCCTTTCCCCTCCTTTTTCTTTTTTTGGCAGAGATTTTTTCATCCACATTGATTGATGCGAATGAAGAAATCTGTGCCGTTCATTTTTTTCTTTCAGCCCAGAGGCTGAACGGAAAAAAAAAATCTCATTACCCGTATGCTCAATATAAGGAGAATAGCAGAAACTCCTAATGCTGGCCATACATGTAATGATTGCGGAGACCCTCAAATGCCAGGGCAGTACAAACACCCCACAAATAACACCATTTTGGAAAGAAGACACCCCAAGGTATTCGCTGAAGGGCATATTGAGTCCAGGAAAGATTGAAATTTTTGTCCCAAGTTAGCGGAAAGGGAGACTTTGTGAGAAAAAAATCAAAAAAATCAATTTCCGCTAACTTGTGCCAAAATTTTTTTTTTTCTATGAACTCGCCATGCCCCTCATTGAATACCTTGGGGTGTCTTCTTTCCAAAATGGGGTCACATGTGGGGTATTTATACTGCCCTGGCATTTTAGGGGTCCCAAAGCGTGAGAAGAAGTCTGGTATCCAAATGTCTAAAAATGCCCCCCTAAAAGGAATTTGGGCACCTTTGCCCACCTAGGCTGCAAAAAAGTGTCACACATGTGGTATCTCCGTATTCAGGAGAAGTTGGGGAATGTGTTTTGGGGTGTCATTTTACATATACCCATGCTGGGTGAGAGAAATATCTTGGCAAAAGACAACTTTTCCCATTTTTTTATACAAAGTTGGCATTTGACCAAGATATTTATCTCACCCAGCATGGGTATATGTAAAATGACACCCCAAAACACATTCCGCAACTTCTCCTGAATACGGAGATACCACATGTGTGACACTTTTTTGCAGCCTAGGTGGGCAAAGGGGCCCACATTCCAAAGAGCACCTTTCGGATTTCACTGGTCATTTTTTACAGAATTTGATTTCAAACTCCTTACCACACATTTGGGCCCCTAGAATGCCAGGGCAGTATAACTACCCCACAAGTGACCCCATTTTGGAAAGAAGACACCCCAAGGTATTCCATGAGGGGCATGGCGAGTTCCTAGAATTTTTTATTTTTTGTCACAAGTTAGTGGAAAATGATGATTTTTTTTTTTTCTTACAAAGTCTCATATTCCACTAACTTGTGACAAAAAATAAAAACTTCCATGAACACACTATGCCCATCACGAAATACCTTGGGGTGTCTTCTTTCCAAAATGGGGTCACTTATGGGGTAGTTATACTGCCCTGGCATTCTAGGGGCCCAAATGTGTGGTAAGGAGTTTGAAATCAAATTCTGTAAAAAATGACCAGTGAAATCCGAAAGGTGCTCTTTTGAATATGGGCCCCTTTGCCCACCTAGGCTGCAAAAAAGTGTCACACATCTGGTATCTCCGTATTCAGGAGAAGTTTGGCAATGTGTTTTGGGGTGTCATTTTACATATACCCATGCTGGGTGAGAGAAATATCTTGGTCAAATGCCAACTTTGTATAAAAAAATGGGAAAAGTTGTCTTTTGCCAAGATATTTCTCTCACCCAGCATGGGTATATGTAAAATGACACCCCAAAACACATTCCCCAACTTCTCCTGAGTACGGAGATACCACATGTGTGACACTTTTTTGCAGCCTATGTGGGCAAAGGGGCCCACATTCCAAAGAGCACCTTTCAGATTTCACAGGTCATTTACCTACTTACCACACATTTGGGCCCCTAGAATGCCAGGGCAGTATAACTACCCCACAAGTGACCCCATTTTGGAAAGAAGACACCCCAAGGTATTCCATGAGGGGCATGGCGAGTTCCTAGAATTTTTTATTTTTTGTCACAAGTTAGTGGAAAATGATGATTTTTTTATTTTTATTTTTTTCTTACAAATTCTCATATTCCACTAACTTGTGACAAAAAATAAAAACTTCCATGAACTCACTATGCCCATCAGCGAATACCTTGGGGTGTCTTCTTTCCAAAATGGGGTCACTTGTGGGGTAGTTATACTGCCCTGGCATTCTAGGGGCCCAAATGTGTGGTAAGGAGTTTGAAATCAAATTCAGTAAAAAATGACCAGTGAAATCCGAAAGGTGCTCTTTGGAATATGGGCCCCTTTGCCCACCTAGGCTGCAAAAAAGTGTCACACATCTGGTATCTCCGTACTCAGGAGAAGGTGGGGAATGTGTTTTGGGGTGTCATTTTACATATACCCATGCTGGGTGAGAGAAATATCTTGGCAAAAGACAACTTTTCCCATTTTTTTATACAAAGTTGGCATTTGACCAAGATATTTATCTCACCCAGCATGGGTATATTATATATTTATTATATCTCACCCAGCATGCACAATACAATACAACACAATACACAAATGTATATTTGTGAATGTTGAGATGTTATATTGGTTTCACTGGTAAAAATAAATAATTGAAATGGGTATATATTTGTTTTTTGTTAAGTTGCCTAATAATTATGCACAGTAATAGTCACCTGCACACACAGATATCCCCCTAAAATAGCTAAAACTAAAAACAAACTAAAAACTACTTCCAAAAATATTCAGCTTTGATATTAATGAGTTTTTTGGGTTCATTGAGAACATGGTTGTTGTTCAATAATAAAATTAATCCTCAAAAATACAACTTGCCTAATAATTCTGCACTCCCTGTATTCGTGTGGTTTCCTATTCAACTGTCTACAGCATTCATATGCTTGAGAGGATTTATATGCTTCTTCGGTTCGGTGATTGTGGTGTCTGCCAGAGTGCTTGGAAACCTCAGGAAAACGCTAGGAGCATCCGTCAACGGAGGTACTCAGTCGGGGTGCCAGGTGATCCGTTACAATCATACCAGACTTCCTTTCTGTCTGCATCCCTGTAGTCCGCGGCCGCCTCCTCGCCATGGAACACTGTCCGAAGACTAGCTGATTCCATCCTGCTGTATCCAGGGGCGCTGTACGGATACTAGCGTTGCCCTTCATATACTCCACGAACTGTGTCTCCGAGCTGCTCCTCCTCGCACTAGGACACCATCCCACTGCTGCCACCACTGTATCGGATCTCCTGGCACCCCGACTGGGTACCTCCGTTGATGGGTGCTCCTAGTGCTTCCCGAGGGCTCCAAGCACTCCGCTCGACACCGTAACCACCACAGGAACAAGGAACAGGATGGCTGTAAAAATGTTATGGAAAGGGCTAGAGGGCTGAAAATGGCATCAAAATGTGGTTAAGAGCATGGCAAGTGCGCTGCAAACAAATGTGGAGAGGGAAATGACTTTAAATAACATAAAATACGTAAAAATTAAAACTAATAATCTTGATCTAGGAGGAGGAGGTCAATATGGAGTAGGAGGTTGAGGGGGCGGTGGATGTGGCGGTGTAGGTGGAAGCGGCGGTGGTGGAGGAGGAGGAGGAGGTAGCCTACACTGCTTTTTGGTTTTAAATTTATTTATATATTTTTTTAATTAGGGTACACCCCAAAACATTGGGAAATATAACCTGTGATAACGCCCTCCAGCCGTGCTAAACACACGTTCAGACAATACACCGGCTGCAGGGCAGGCCAGCACCTCCAAGGGGTAAAGGGCAAGCTCAGGCCGTGTGCCCAATTTGGAGACCCAGAAGTTGCAGGGGCTGACCCCTGTCAGTCAGTTCATGTAGGCGTGTGCACACTTACTGCTCCACCATGTTGCACGTCCCCGTGACGTCCACCATCCATTTGGATATCTGCTCTATCAAGTTTCCATGTTCTTTTCTGTGCCTACCATGGTGATCGCGGTTAGCGGCGAATCAGGGTTCCACGCCGGAGAGGGAGCGTGAGAAAGAGAGACCACATCCAAGGGAGGTCAATGGCTGCAATGGGATGAAGCGGAAATGTGGGAGAAGCTATTAAAGCAGAAGGATCGAATGAAAGGGCCAATTAAAGACGAAGTTTAGAAATGTAAGTCCCTGTCACCTATGCAGAGCAGGGGTTTATTCATGTCAAAAATTGTAAAATGTTCACTGCAGAACACTCCAGTGATGCCCGTGATCTGATTTGGGTGCCACCCTGCTGTGAACGGGGATCCTTCTCCTCATCCTCCAGACCTAGACAGTACGCCTGCTACTGCCCACCGCAGCAAGGGACCGAGCACACCAAAGCCAGCTCCAAGGAGTTCCCTGACGTGGCAGTTCTTCAGACAATGTGCTGACGAGAAGACACGAGTGGTTTGCACGCTGTGCAATCAGAGCCTGAAGCGAGACATAAACGTTCTCCACCTGATCACAACCTGCATGACCAGGCATCTAAGTGCAAAGCAGGAGCTGCAGTGGAGAAGACACCTCAAAAACCAAGAAAGGTCTCTGACTCCTCCTGCTTCCTCATCCTCTACCGGCTCCTCATCCGGTCAGCGTAACCCCTTCACCACCAACTTCAGCACAGACCGGGGTAAACGACAGCAGGCAGTGTTATAACGTATCTGTTTGGGGGACAAACCCCACACCGCGCAGGAGCTGTGGACGGGCCTTGAACAACAGACCGATGAGTGGTTGGTGTCAGTCAGCCTCAAGCCCGGCCTGGTGGTGTGCGATAATGGGCGAAATCTCGTAGCAGCTCTGGGACTAGCCGGTTTGACGCACATCCCTTGCCTGGCGCATGTGCTGAATTTAGTGGTGCAGAGATTCCTTAAACATTACCCCGACATGTCAGAGCTGCTGCATAAAGTGTGGGCCGTCTGTGCGCGCTTCCGGCGTTCTCACCCTGCTGCTGCTCGCCTGTCAGCGCTACAGCGTAACTTCGGCCTTCCCGCTCACCGCCTCATATGCGACGTGCCCACCCGGTGGAACTCCACCTTGCACATGCTGGACAGACTGTGCGAGCAGCAGCAGGCCATAGTGGAGTTTCAGCTGCAGCACGCACGGGCGAGTCGCTCTGCGGAACAGCAACACTTCACCACCAATGACTGAGCCTCCATGCGAGACCTGTGTTCCTCGTTGCGCTGTTTCGAGTACTCCGCCAACATGGCCAGTGCCGATGACGCCGTTCTCAGCGTTACTATCGCACTTCTAGGCCTCCTTGAAAAACCGCTGCAGGCGATGATGGAAGAGGATGTGGCACAGGAGGAGGAGGAGGAGGAGGAAGAGGGGTCATTTCGTAGGGTTTCCAGCTAGTCATTCCCAAGTGGCTCCGAGGGTGGGTTCCTGCACCCACAAACCCAAGGTACACAATTGTCCAGCCAGGGCACAGTTCTGGAGGATGAGGATGAGGAGGTGGAGGAGGAGGATGAGGAGGAGGAACCGTGTTCACAGCAGGGTGGCACCCAGACCAGCTCATGGCCATCACTGGTGCGTGGCTGGGGGGATACAGAGGACACAGACGATACACCTCCCACAGAGGACAGCTTGTCGTTGCCTCTGGGCAGCCTGGCACACATGAGCGATTACATGCTGCAGTGTCTCCACAACGACCGCCGAGTTGCCCACATTCTAACTTGTGCTGATTCCTGGGTGGCCACGCTGCTGGATCCACGTTACACGGACCACGTACCGTCCTTAATTCCCTCACTGGAGCGTGATCGTAAGATGCGCGAGTACAAGCGCACGCTGGTAGACGCGCTGCTGGTGGCATTCATTGTCCCCATTGACTTCAATGGGGTTTGGGTTCAGGGCCAAGTTCGGGTCCCGAACTCGAACTTTTTTGTGAAATTCGGCCGAACTCGAACATCCAGGTGTCCGCTCAACTCTATTTGTCACTAAACATTTTGGAAGGAAAGGCGAGTTCTCTCAGGGGTATCTGTGCCCCCCGCCGCACCGAGCACCCGCTCTGGCCGGGCAGGAAAGCATGTCCATGGAAAACTCGCCCAGTTGGGGCCACACATCAAGTTTGCATGCCCAGAAGTCCAGGAGATCTTGGATCATGGGTTACAGGGTGCAGTCCAAGTATGTCACCGCCTGCTGGTTCAGGTTCTGCTGGATGTCCTGCTGCTGGAGCTGGGTGGTTTCTTCAGAGGGCGGCTGAAGAAAGCTGCTCATTATAGACGGAAGTTGATGCATATGATGCTGGTGATGCTTCTATCCCCCCATCCCCCACACACACAACAGCCCCCCCAGTAAGACCTTAATGAGGACCGCCTGGTAATATGGAGGCTGTACTATAGTGTGAAGGCTGAAATCTGTAGGCTGTAATATAATGTGGAGGCTGTAATATCATGTGGAGACTGGTAATATGGAGGCTGTAATGTAATGTGGAGGCTGTAATATAATATGGAGGCTATAATGTAATGTGAAGGCTATAATATAATATGGAGGCTGTAATATAATGTGAAGGCTGTAATATAATGTGGAGGCTGTAATATAATGTGGAGGCTGTAATATGATATGGAGGCTGTAATATCATGTGGATGCTGTAATATCATGTGGAGACTGGTAATATGGAGGCTGTAATTTAATGTGGAGGCTATAATGTAATGTGGAGCCTGGTAATATGGAGACTGTGATATAATGTGGAGATAATATGGAGGCTGTAATATCATGTTGAGACTGGTAATATGGAGGCTGTAATTTAATGTGGAGGCTGTAATGTAATGTGGAGCCTAGTAATATGGAGGCTGTAATATAATGTGGAAGCTGTAATATAATATGGAGGTTGTAATTTAATGTGGAGGCTGTAATATAATGAGGAGCCTGGTAGTATGGAGGCTGTAATAAAATGTGGAGCCTGGTAATATGGAGGCTGTAATATAATGGGGAGCCTGGTAATATGGAGGCTGTAATATAATGTGGAAGCTGTAATATAATATGGAGGCTATAATGTAAAGTGAAGGATGTAATATAATGTGGAGGCTATAAAATAATATGAAGGCTATAATGTAATATGGAGGCTGTAATATAATATGGAGGCTATAATGTAATGTGGAGGCTTTAATATAATATGGAGGCTGTAATATAATATGGAGGCTAGTAATATGGAGGCTGTAATATAATGTGGAAGCTGTAATATAATATGGAGGCCGTAATGTAACGTGTAGGCTGTAATATAATATGGAGGCTATAATGTAATTTGGAGGCTGTAATGTAATTTGGAGGCTGTAATGTGGAGGCTGTAATATAACGTGTAGGCTGTAATATAATATGGAAGCTATAATGTAATGTGGAGACTATAATATAACATGGAGGCTATAATGTAATGTGAAGGCTATAATGTAATGTGGAGCCTAGTAATAGGGAGGCTATAATATCTTGTGAAGCCTGGTAATATGGAGGCTGTAATATCATGTGGAGCCTGGTAATATGGAGGCTGTAATATGTTGTGGAGGCTTTAATAATGTGGAGGCTGGTAATGTGAAGGCTTTAATATATTGTGGGGCCTGGTAATATGGAGTCTGTAATATTATGTGGAGGCTGTAATATAATATAGAGGCTGTAATGTAATGTGAAGGCTGTAATATAATATTGAGGCTGTAATTATAATGTGGAGGCTGTATTGTAATGTGAAGGCTGTTATATAATGTGGACGCTTGTAATGTAATGTGGAGGTTGTAATATAATGTGGAGGTTGTAATATAATGTGGAGGCTGTTATACACTGCTCAAAAAAATAAAGGGAACACTTAAACAACACAATGTAACTCCAAGTCAATCCCACTTCTGTGACATCAAACTGTCCACTTAGGAAGCAACACTGAGTGACAATCAATTTCACATGCTGTTGTGCAAATGGGATAGACAACAGGTGGAAATTATAGGCAATTAGCAAGACACCCCCCAATAAAGGAGTGGTTCTGCAGGTGGTGACCACAGACCACTTCTCAGTTCCTATGCTTCCTGGCTGATGTTTTGGTCACTTTTGAATGCTGGCGGTGCTTTCACTCTAGTGGTAGCATGAGACGGAGTCTACAACCCACACAAGTGGCTCAGGTAGTGCAGCTTATCCAGGATGGCACATCAATGCGAGCTGTGGCAAGAAGGTTTGCTGTGTCTGTCAGCGTAGTGTCCAGAGCATGGAGGCGCTACCAGGAGACAGGCCAGTACATCAGGATACGTGAAGGAGGCCGTAGGAGGGCAACAACCCAGCAGCAGGACCGCTACCTCCACCTTTGTGCAAGGAGGAACAGGAGGAGCACTGCCAGAGCCCTGCAAAATGACCTCCAGCAGGCCACAAATGTGCATGTGTCTGCTCAAACGGTCAGAAACAGACTCCATGAGGGTGATATGAGGGCCCGACGTCCACAGGTGGGGGCTGTGCTTACAGCCCAACACCGTGCAGGACGTTTGGCATTTGCCAGAGAACACCAAGATTGGCAAATTCGCCACTGGTGCCCTGTGCTCTTCACAGATGAAAGCAGGTTCACACTGAGCACATGTGACAGACGTGACAGAGTCTGGAGACGCCGTGGAGAACGTTCTGCTGCCTGCAACATCCTCCAGCATGACCGGTTTGGCATTGGGTCAGTAATGGTGTGGGGTGGCATTTCTTTGGAGGGCCGCACAGCCCTCCATGTGCTCGCCAGAGGTAGCCTGACTGCCATTAGGTACCGAGATGAGATCCTCAGACCCCTTGTGAGACCATATGCTGGTGCGGTTGGCCCTGGGTTCCTCCTAATGCAAGACAATGCTAGACCTCATGTGGCTGGAGTGTGTCAGCAGTTCCTGCAAGACGAAGGCATTGACGCTATGGACTGGCCCGCCCGTTCCCCAGACCTGAATCCAATTGAGCACATCTGGGACATCATGTCTCCACCAACGTCACGTTGCACCACAGACTGTCCAGGAGTTGGCAGATGCTTTAGTCCAGGTCTGGGAGGAGATCCCTCAGGAGACCGTCCGCCACCTCATCAGGAGCATGCACAGGCGTTGTAGGGAGGTCATACAGGCACGTGGAGGCCACACACACTACTGAGCCTCATTTTGACTTGTTTTAAGGACATTACATCAAAGTTGGATCAGCCTGTAGTGTGTTTTTCCACTTTAGTTTTGAGTGTGACTCCAAATCCAGACCTCCATGGGTTAAAAATTTGATTTCCATTTTTTTATTTTTGTGTGATTTTGTTGTTAGCACATTCAACTATGTAAAGAACAAAGTATTTCAGAAGAATATTTAATTAACTCAGATCTAGGATGTGGTATTTTTGTGTTCCCTTTATTTTTTTGAGCAGTGTATAATGTGGAGTCTGTAAGATGAATGCTGTAATATGTGGAGGCTGGTAATATGGACGCTGGAATATTATGTGGAGGCTGTAATATAGTATGAAGTCTGTAATATCATGTGGAGGCTATAATGTAATGTGGAGGCTGTAATATAATGTTGAGGTTAATAATATAATATAGAGGCGTTAATATAATGCAGAGGATATAATGTAATTTACAGGCTGGTAATATGGAGGTTGTCAATTAATGTGGAGGCTGTGATGTAATGTGGAGGCTGAAAATATGGAGGCTGTAACATAATGTTTAAGCTGTGATGTAGATGTGATGTAGAGGCCGGTAATACAGAGGCTGTAATATAATGTGGAGGCCAGTGATGTAATATAATATGGAGACTGTAATGTAGAGGCCGGTAATATGGAAGCTGTAATATAATGTGTAGGCCAGTAATGAAATATAGAGGCTGTAATGTAATGTGGAAGCTGGTAGTATGGAGGCTGTAATGTACTGTAGAGGCTAGTTATATGGAGGCTGTGATGTAATCTGTAGGCTGAATAGATGGAGGCTGTAACATAATGTTTAGGCTGTGATGTAATGTAGAGGACGGTTATATGGAGTCTGCAATATAATGTGGAGGCTGTAATATAATTTGGAGTCTGTAATGTAATGCAGAGGCTAATAATATTAAGGCTGTGATGTTATGTGGAGGCTGGTAGTATGGAGGCTGTAATATAATGTAATGTGGAGGCTGGTAGTATGGAGGCTGTCATATAATGTGGAGGCTGTGATGTAATGTTTAGGCCGTGATGTAATGTAGAGGCCGGTAATATGGAGTCTGTAATATAATGTGGAGGCCGGTAATTTAACATGGAGACTGTAATGTAGAGGCCGTTAATACGGAGGCTGTAATATAACATGGAGGCTGGTAATATTTAGGCTGTAAAATAATGTGGAGGCTATAATCTAATGTAGAGGCTGTAATATGTTGTTGAGGTTGATAATATAATATGGAGGCTGGTAATATGGAGGCTGTAATATAATTTGAGGGCTGTAATGTAATGCAGAGGCTGGTAATATGAAGGCTGTAATATAATGTAGAGGCTGTGATGTAATGTGGAGGCTGTTAGTATAGAGGCTGTAATGTTTAGGATGTGATGTAATGTAGAGGACGGTAATATGGAATCTGTAATATAATGTGAAGGCTGGTAATGTAACATGGAGACTGTAATGTAGAGGATGGTAATACGGAGGCTGTAATATAATGTGGAGGCTGGTAATGTAAAATGGAGGCTGGTAATTTTTAGGCTGTAATATAATGTGGAGGCTATAATGTAATGTAGAGGCTGTAATATGTTGTTGAGGTTGATAATATAATATGGAGGCTGTGATGTAATGTGGAGGCCATTAATATAGAGGCTGTAATATAATGTAGATGCTGTAAATATGGAGGCTGTAATATAATGTTGAGGATGATAATATAGAGGCTGTGATGTAATGTGGAGACTATAATGTAATGTGGAGGCTTTAAATATGGAGGCTGTAATATCATGTGGAGGCTGTAATGTAATGTAGAGGCTGGTAGTATGGAGGATGTAATGTAGAGGCTGGTAATATGGAGGCTGTAATATAATGTAGAGGAAGATAATGTAAGCTCTTTGCACCAGTTCACATGCGGCGCTGGACGGCGGCCGTCTCCACTTCTGTGCCGTGCTGGTGGAGTGATGGGACCCGGGGCCCAGGTGGCCTCACTGTACAGAGGGGCTGCTGTGCGGCTGCTGGAGCGGTGTGGAGGCGCGGTGGTCGCCGCACGGCTCTGCGCCATGGTTAGAGTAGGTTCCCACTTAAACAAGAGGCAACCTTGTCGCGGTAAGTGGGCCTCTGCGCTTTGATCAAACTGTATACTAATTGTCTCTTCATAGTGCACAGCAAATGATTGATAGCATCGCTGTACAGCCATGTTTTATCATAAGGAATGCTGATAATTGTACACAATGGTCGTATCAGAAGCACAGGGATGAGGAGGTGCGATTCAGGTTCACTCTACATATTAATGGAAGATAATGTAATATGGAGGCTGTAATATAAGGTGGAGGCTGGTAGTATGGAGGCTGTAATATAAGGTGGAGGCTATAATGTAATGGGGAGGCTGTAATAGAAACAGATGTAATGTGGAGGCTGTAATATAAGGTGGAGGCTGGTAATATGGAGGCTGTAATAGAATGTGGAGGCTATAATGTAATGGGGAGGCTGTAATATAAGGTGGAGGAAGATAATGTAATATGGAGGCTGTAATAGAAACATAGATGTAATATGGAGGCTGTAATATAAGGTGGAGGCTATAATGTAATGCAGAGGCTGTAATAGAATGTGGAGGCTGGTAGAATGGAGGCTGTAATGTAATGTGGAGGCTGAAATATAATGTGGAGGAAGATAATGTAATATGGAGGCTATAATATCATGTGAAGGCTGGAATATAATGTGTAGGTTGTAATAGAATGTGGAGGCTGTGATATTATGTGGAGCCTGATAATGTAATGTGGAGGCTGGTAGTATGGAGGCTGTAATGTAATATGGAGGCTGTAATATAATGTGGAGGAAGGTAATGTAATATGGAGGCTGTAATAGAAACATAGATGTAATATGGAGGCTGTAATAGAAACATAGATGTAATATGGAGGCTGTAATATAAGGTGGAGGCTATAATGTAATGCAGAGGCTGTAATAGAATGTGGAGGCTGGTAGTATGGAGGCTGTAATATAATGTTGAGGTTGATAATATAATATAGAGACTTTATTTTAATGCGAAGGATATGATGTAATTTACAGGCTGGTAACATGGAGGCTGGAAAATGAAAACCACCAGCACTTCTGAGCTCAGCCAATCAGAGCTGGAGGGCGGGGCCTGGAGTTCAGGAACAGCCCCGCCCCCAGTTCTCCTTCAGGTCCGCCCATGCTCCATATAAAGGAGGGCTCTGGGCTGAGCAGTCACTGCTCTCTGCTCCTCACACCTAGAAGATGTCTGGTCGCGGTAAAGGAGGGAAAGGGCTCGGGAAAGGCGGCGCCAAGCGGCACAGGAAGGTGCTCCGTGATAACATCCAGGGCATCACCAAGCCTGCCATCCGCCGCCTAGCTCGCAGGGGAGGCGTCAAGCGCATCTCCGGCCTCATCTATGAGGAGACTCGCGGGGTGCTGAAAGTCTTCCTGGAGAACGTCATCCGGGACGCCGTCACCTACACCGAGCACGCCAAGAGGAAGACCGTCACCGCCATGGACGTGGTCTACGCGCTCAAGCGCCAGGGCCGCACTCTCTACGGCTTCGGGGGTTAATGCTGCCGCCTCCGTCCTCACAGCACAAAGGCTCTTCTCAGAGCCGCCCACATCTTCCCGGGGAGGAGGAGCTACAATTCCACTGAGGGGTTAACACCGCCCGCACATCAGGAGATCAGCGGCGCCCTGTGCTCAGTACAGCCGGAGGTCTACATTACAGAAACCCCCCCAATAATCTGTATAAATCCCGAGGCCCGGGTGTTCTCCACCGCAGCTACGGGACGAGCTGTGCTCGGAGACTGAGGGGTTAATCCGTCCCGCCAATGAGCGGCGCTGGTACAGGTCACATGACCGGCTCCACCTGTAAATCAGCAGCTCAACTATAGGCGGGAAATTCAAATGAGCGACGAGATCCTGAGCTCTCCCAGCCAATAGCAGAGCTCTGGACCCCGCAGCCGTTATGTGCCCGTAGGAGCCTCGTCCTCCTGCACTGAGCGGCCGCACAGCCTCTCTCCAGGGAGCGCCACACTGAGGAGGATGATGGGAGTAGTGATCGGGCATGGAGGAGGAGGATGAGGGGAGCTTGTAGTGTAACTTCCGATAGCGTTACCGCATCTCATCTAGCTGACAGGGAGGAAAACCGCAGCCACTGTGAGAACAACGGGGAGACCCGGGAGCAGCTCCGCTGGAGACAGGGTGGGGGCTCTGAGAAGAGCCTTTGGGTCCGGAGAGCGGGGGCGGCGCTCACTTGGCGCTGGTGTACTTGGTGACGGCCTTGGTGCCCTCGGAGACGGCGTGCTTGGCCAGCTCTCCGGGCAGCAGCAGGCGCACGGCGGTCTGGATCTCCCGGGAGGTGATGGTGGAGCGCTTGTTGTAGTGAGCCAGGCGGGAGGCTTCCCCTGCGATGCGCTCGAAGATGTCGTTGACGAAGGAGTTCATGATGCCCATGGCCTTGGAGGAGATGCCGGTGTCGGGGTGGACCTGCTTCAGCACCTTGTAGACGTAGATGGCATAGCTCTCCTTCCTGCTCTTCCTCCGCTTCTTGCCGTCCTTCTTCTGAACCTTGGTGACGGCTTTCTTGGAGCCCTTCTTGGGCGCTGGGGCGGACTTGGCTGGATCGGGCATGCTGACAGAGGACAAAATCTCGTCTGTTCTCCTCCTGCCACCGCGGCGGTATTTATACACGGGCCATGCAAATGAGCTGCTGCTGACTGCGCGCCGATCTACTGGAGGAGAGGGTCACGTGGTGTCTCCACTGCTCCCAACCATTCAGCTGAGCCGGGGGCGGGGCTCACATCCATCCATCCAGCTGAGCCGGGGGCGGAGCAAATAGAGGGGCGGGGCTCACATACATCCATTCAGCAGAGCCGGGGGCGGAGCAACAGGAGAGGCGTGGCTCACATCCATCCATTCAGCAGAGCCGGGGGACGGAGCAGCAAGAAGGGAGGGGCTCACATCCATTCTTAGAGCTGAGTCGGAGGGCGGAGCAGCAGGAGGGGCTGGGCTCATAGCCATCCATTCTGCTAAACCGGGGGGCGGAGCAGAACTCACATCCATCCATTCAGATGAGCGGGGGGGGGGGGGCTAACATCTCTCTTCAGTCTATCAGGACCTCGCTGCTCGGCTGATAACCGCCCCTCACTGCGCCCCGCCCCCTGCTGGTAGTGATGCCGCCGCTGAGTGTCAGACTGTTGTCACTGTGGGTAACAATGCCCACCACAGTGACAACTCCTGTCCAGCGTCAGCCTCAGCTTCCCTTCAATATAATCAATCTCTCTTCCTGATCCTGACTCACTCATAGAGAGCTGAAGAGCCATCGAATGGATAGCATCTGCGCATGCGCACCGGCTCCTAGAGCCTTCGGTTCACTTGCGAGTCAGCTCAGCAGTCAGTGACTCACTACCTGCTACTGAAGGGCTTCTGGTCCTCACCAGCCAGACTGGCCCCGCCCACTCCAGTCACATGGGCGTGACATCATCAGAGGTCCTTTTCTGGCGAGGAAGCAGCATCTGCCAGGACGTTGTCCCTTGTGTTCTCCTTGTTATCGGCCTGTTCACTGGAGATAGAGGCAGGAGCCCCGGTGTCAGCCGCCAGGTAAGTGCACGTCTGCTAATTGTGGGGAAGCTGTGAGGACTTGGGTGCACGTCACCTGGTGTGTGGTAATTGTGAAGCTGTGTGGAGGACTTCTGGTGAGGTAAGTGCACGTCACCTGGTGTGTGTGGTAAATGTGAAGCTGTGTGGAGGACTTCTGGTGAGGTAAGTGCACGTCTCCTGGTGTGTGGTAATTGTGAAGCTGTGTGGAGGACTTCTGGTGAGGTAAGTGCACGTCACCTGGTGTGTGGTAAATGTGAAGCTGTGTGGAGGACTTCTGGTGAGGTAAGTGCACGTCTCCTGGTGTGTGGTAATTGTGAAGCTGTGTGGAGGACTTCTGGTGAGATAAGTGCACGTCTCGTGGTGTGTGGTAATTGTGAAGCTGTGTGGAGGACTCCTGGTGAGGTAAGTGCACGTCTCGTGGTGTGTGGTAATTGTGAAGCTGTGTGGAGGACTTCTGGTGAGGTAAGTGCACGTCTCGTGGTGTGTGCTAATTGTGAAGCTGTGGAGGACTCCTGGTGAGGTAAGTGCACGTCACCTGGTGTGTGCTAATTGTGAAGCTGTGTGGAGGACTTCTGGTGAGGTAAGTGCACGTCACCTGGTGTGTGGTAATTGTGAAGCTGTGTGGAGGACTCCTGGTGAGGTAAGTGCACGTCTCCTGGTGTGTGGTAATTGTGAAGCTGTGTGGAGGACTCCTGGTGAGGTAGGTGCACGTCACCTGGTGTTTGGTAATTGTGAAGCTGTGTGGAGGACTTCTGGTGAGGTAAGTGCACGTCTCCTGGTGTGTGGTAATTGTGAAGCTGTGTGGAGGACTTCTGGTGAGGTAAGTGCACGTCACCTGGTGTGTGCTAATTGTGAAGCTGTGTGGAGGACTTCTGGTGAGGTAAGTGCACGTCACCTGGTGTGTGGTAATTGTGAAGCTGTGTGGAGGACTCCTGGTGAGGTAAGTGCACGTCTCCTGGTGTGTGGTAATTGTGAAGCTGTGTGGAGGACTCCTGGTGAGGTAGGTGCACGTCACCTGGTGTTTGGTAATTGTGAAGCTGTGTGGAGGACTTCTGGTGAGGTAAGTGCACGTCTCCTGGTGTGTGGTAATTGTGAAGCTGTGTGGAGGACTTCTGGTGAGGTAAGTGCACGTCACCTGGTGTGTGCTAATTGTGAAGCTGTGTGGAGGACTTCTGGTGAGGTAAGTGCACGTCACCTGGTGTGTGGTAATTGTGAAGCTGTGTGGAGGACTTCTGGTGAGGTAAGTGCACGTCTCCTGGTGTGTGGTAATTGTGAAGCTGTGTGGAGGACTTCTGGTGAGGTAGGTGCACGTCACCTGGTGTGTGCTAATTGTGAAGCTGTGTGGAGGACTTCTGGTGAGGTAAGTGCACGTCACCTGGTGTGTGGTAATTGTGAAGCTGTGTGGAGGACTTCTGGTGAGGTAAGTGCACGTCACCTGGTGTGTGGTAATTGTGAAGCTGTGTGGAGGACTTCTGGTGAGGTAAGTGCACGTCTCGTGGTGTGTGCTAATTGTGAAGCTGTGTGGAGGACTTCTGGTGAGGTAAGTGCACGTCACCTGGTGTGTGGTAATTGTGAAGCTGTGTGGAGGACTTCTGGTGAGGTAAGTGCACGTCGTGTGGTAATTGTGAAGCTGTGTGGAGGACTTCTGGTGAGGTAAGTGCACGTCTCCTGGTGTGTGGTAATTGTGAAGCTGTGTGGAGGACTTCTGGTGAGGTAAGTGCACGTCTCGGGGTGTGTGGTAATAGTGGAGGACTTCTGGTGAGGTAAGTGCACGTCACCTGGTGTGTGGTAATTGTGAAGCTGTGTGGAGGGACATCTTAGGCCACTCCCATATTATGACATCACAACATTTTCCAGCTAAGCCACGCCTCTAGGCATAAGAGTAAAAACAAAAAAGGCGCTAAAAGGCGCCTGTTTTATTGTGCGTTCCATCTCCACCGTCTCCGCTGGTATTCGAGCCATGTGCTGCTCGGTCATTTAGGGCTTAGGTATTGATGCTCAGGACCGGCTAGCAGTATCAGATCTTTGGTGATCTGGGGCCCCTAGCAGGCTCCATCCACTGTGTAGTTCTGCCGCTCGGCTCTCGTTCAGACACGACCTCCTCACTGTGCACAGAGCCTTCTGCTTCCAGTGGGTGGAGATCTGATGTATATGGCCGCTCCTAAGGGTAGGTCATACATGAGTACCTGTGCAGTGACGGGCCACTTCATTGCAGACACCCACCCTTTCACCATCAGAAATTACACGTGCCTCCACAGAAGTCTGGGACAGGAATCGTTCTGGCCGAATACGGGCTGGTGCCCCAACTAACATGCCCGCCGGTGGTAACAGCAGGCGACCAGCGCCATTACAGCCTAAGGGAGGTGTAAACGCAAGAGAGCAAATCTAGGATCACTGAGCAGTGGAGAGCATGGCCTGGTCAGATGGATCCAGAGGAGGGACGTGTGGACAGGGTGACCTAGGCGTAGTGGTGGACCATGGTCATCCTTTCACAGCAGCTGTTTACCCTTCGGCAGGAGGACCGTGCTCCATACCACAAGGGTTGAATGTCCATGGATTGGTTCTGGGAATGTGACAGCAGGTTTTTCTTGTTTCCTTGGACTTCACTGTCCCTAGATCTTATCCTATGCAACATTTCTGGGAGGAAGTGGAAGTTGAAGAACGGTTTTAACTCATGGTGGAAACTATGCCACCATAATTGCTGAATTGTTCTGAAGGCTAAAGGATATAAATCACAGAAAAAATGCACCAAACGGATATGACACTGACTATACTGGCTAGTCATAAATGCAGATATTAAAAGCTGAGACTTTCGCCAATATATTCCTGTCAGGAAAATATCGGAGCCCATCATGCACCACGTCACGGTCACTCAGCATGGCAGAGGGTCCTACCACTGCTCTAACTATGGTGTGAACAAGGTCTGAGCACCTGGAAACCTCCATCACAGGGTCTGATATGGGTGTGGCTTACAGTCTGGCTTTGATCACATTGCACTGGCTGTCCTGCTGGGCGGTTGTGTGCAGGCTGGGCTGCGAGCTGGATTACATCACCTTCAGACCCTGTTCACACCACAGTTAGCGTAGTGGTAGGACCCTTGCCATGCTGAGTGACCGTGACGTGGTGCATGATGGGCTCTGATATCTTCCTGACAGGAATATATTGGCGAAAGTCTCAGCTTTTAATACCTGCATTTATGACTAGCCAGTATAGTCAGTGGCATATCCGTTTGGTGCATTCTTTCTGTGATTTATATGATTATATTTTCATCCGCACAATGCTCCGTTTTGTGTAGGGTGCCTTTGTGGTGCATGTGGACCGCGCCGACATCCTCCATTGTATGCATATTTTGCTGGGGATAGTCGGTCCACATGCGTTGCTGCTCCCCCAATGAAAAACACGCCACAGTGTTAGGGGTGGAGCAGCTCCTCCAGAATTGCCACTATATTTCTCTGTTTTTGAAGGCTAAAGGAGGCCAATGTGCTACTAGATGGGGCTCCCTAAAGTGGCCATTCAGCTCTAGATTTAACATGACTCATAAGATGTCCTAATAAGACAACCACCTCTAATGTCAGAATAAGAGGGAAGGGTTCGGGTGGGGTCTGGACACAGTATATGAAAGCGAGCACCGCGCCCCATCGTTAAGAGACGGCCTCCATGAGCTTGGGGTGTGACTAGAAGACCCTGGTAAGGCCACATAGCCATTCATTCTTCGCCTGGAATACGGCAGGTCGAGGGCCCCCCGTTTATTGTATATGTGCAAGTCTCGGAGATTTGCGGCATACCCTGTGGCAGTCTTGAGGATCCAGGTGGTGAAGATGCGGAGAACGTATTCTAGTGCTCAATAAGTGGTATTTATGTAATGCCCCTTGTATCATTCAGAGCCTCCGGTTCCTCCAGTTTTCCCGTGTTCTGATTTAGGCTACATGCACACGAACGTATGTGGTTTGCGGTTCCGCAAAAAAAAAAAATGGATGACGTCCGTATGGCATCCGTTATTTTGCAGATCCATTGTAATAATGCCTATCTTTGTCCGCAAAACAGACAAGAATAGGACATGCTCTATTTTTTTTGCTGGGCTACAGAACGAACATACGGATGCGGATAATACACGGTGTGCTGTCAGCATTTTTTGCGGACCCATTGAAATGAATAGGTCTGCATCCTATCCGCAAAAAAAAACTGAACGTACATGGAAACAAAATATGTTGGTGTGCATGAGGCCTTACTTGGAGGATTAGTGGAGCGGTGCTGCACATTGCCTCCTTCTTTCAGAGGACGCAGTAACGCCAGTACAAGCGCCACTATGCGAATACGCCTCAAGCTTTCCCTGCACAATGTGAGCACCGACGGCAGCACAGCAATACTTACTGGGGGCCAAAGCGTCCGATTGAGAAGCTCCATCCTCCCAGAGGTCGGCCAGTAGAGGACGATGACTGAGGGAGGCCGCTGATCGGTCACTGTGGAGGGGGATGCTAGACTGTGAAAGCGCTGAGTAAGAAGATAGGGGCGGCCAGCAGGTCTGTTCTGGATGGGAGGCGGAGGAAGGCAGCGCCGTAGTGACCGGGACAGGAGGAGGTAGCGGCACCATGACTGTGACTGACTACATATATATATATATAAACACAGCAGCCTGGATGTCAAGACTCCTTATATTGGACAGGCCGAGCAGATGGCCAGTGGATTATCCGAATATACAAATGAAAATCAACAACCAAAAAGGGCTCTGTTATGGAGGCACTGTGTGTGGCTCTGTTATGGCTGCACTGTGTGTGGCTCTGTTATGGAGGCACCGCGTGTGGCTCTGTTATGGCTGCACCGTGTGTGGCTCTGTTATGGCTGCACCGTGTGTGGCTCTGTTATGGCTGCACCGTGTGTGGCTCTGTTATGGCTGCACCGTGTGTGGCTCTGTTATGGCTGCACTGTGTGTGGCTCTGTTATGGCTGCACTGTGTGTGGCTCTGTTATGGCTGCACCGTGTGTGGCTCTGTTATGGCTGCACCGTGTGTGGCTCTGTTATGGCTGCACCGTGTGCGGCTCTGTTATGGAGGCACCGCGTGTGGCTCTGTTATGGAGGCACCGCGTGTGGCTCTGTTATGGAGGCACCGCGTGTGGCTCTGTTATGGAGGCACCGCGTGTGGCTCTGTTATGGAGGCACCGCGTGTGGCTCTGTTATGGCTGCACTGTGTGTGGCTCTGTTATGGCTGCACCGCGTGTGGCTCTGTTACGGCTGCACCGCGTGTGGCTCTGTTATGGCTGCACCGCGTGTGGCTCTGTTGTGGCTGCACCGCGTGTGGCTCTGTTGTGGCTGCACAGTGTGTGGCTCTGTTATGGCTGCACCGTGTGTGGCTCTGTTATGGCTGCACCGTGTGTGGCTCTGTTATGGCTGCACCGCGTGTGGCTCTGTTATGGCTGCACCGCGTGTGGCTCTGTTATGGCTGCACCGCGTGTGGCTCTGTTATGGCTGCACCGCGTGTGGCTCTGTTATGGCTGCACCGCGTGTGGCTCTGTTATGGAGGCACCGCGTGTGGCTCTGTTATGGAGGCACCGCGTGTGGCTCTGTTATGGCGGCACCGTGTGTGGCTCTGTTGTGGCGGCACTCTTTGGCTCTGTTGTGGCGGCACTGTGTGTGACTCTGTTGTGGCGGCACTCTTTGGCTCTGTTGTGGCGGCACTGTGTGTGACTCTGTTGTGGCGGCACTCTTTGGCTCTGTTATGGCTGCACCGCGTGTGGCTCTGTTATGGCGGCACTCTTATGGACAAACAGTCCATATAGCCAACATCTAACAGACCTATAACATCACATTTTCCATGTGCATCCTGCAATGTGGTCCCTGATACTTTGGGGAGACTGTCCGGCTATCCAGGATGAGGTTACACACGTACACAAATAATTACAAGGTTAATACAACTGCAGGAAATAATTTCTCTGGACCAGGACACTCCATGCACAACTAGAAGGTTTTAAGGGAATTTTTAGAATTGGAAAGGATAGAAATACTTGGGAACTTAGGCTAATGTCTGCATTCCGGTCATTGGTTCAAGGACTAAAGGTGGGTTTAGGTGAGCCTAACCCTAACGTGCACCCTCATCACTTCCATGCACTGAACACTGGTTGGCCAGTAAAGGTATCACTCCCATCATATGTCTGTATCTACATTGTTTTATTGTCTAGCTAGTACTGGAGGATCTGCAGCCTATTGTCTGGTGGTTTCATTTTATCTGATACGAGACAAAGTTCGGAATAGACAAAGAACCAAGATGGAATACTTTCCTCAGCGACTACAGCAGCGCCAATCACTGGTGTCTCGCTATCCTACTAAGAAATCAAACTTGACTACTTCTCAATTGGACACCCTGAATAAGAATACAACAGGTCACCCTCCTATAGACACTAATAGGGTGCTTGAGCTTTTTAAAGAACTTGAGGATAATTTCAAGAGCGAACTATTGCACTCCGTAGATATCATGTTCCTGAAAATATATTTACAAGAAAAGATATCACCCAGGGGTTTACGAATCAACCTTTCCAGAGGATCCAGTTTTCACCCATGAGTGGCACGGTTATCTGGATCGATGTGCAGCTGGATCAAAATCATCCTGGATAAAAGAGAGAAACTCGCAGATACTTACCCAAAGACATTGAAAAAAATATCCTTTCCCTGCGCAGTTTTTCCCGTCACCCCGATTTTTCTGTCATCAATCATAACCTCTCTAACATCATAGCCAATAAATCTAATAAATTACAGAGGGACAGAACAGACAAAGAACCAAATAAATATCGAATAAGCAAAAGTGTAGAGCGCGATACCCATCACCAGTCCACTACTGGGGACCTAAAGGGACAGACTCGCACACCATCAGGGACCAGTACGGTATGCCAACACCAGATCACGGTCTTTCATCAACAACCGCTATAAGAAGAATAATGCTTCTAACCAACAAAACGAAAAGGGAGAAGTGAGGACGTATGCACGCCACTCCAACCACATTAGCCATAAAGCTTCGGCCAAAGCAGCTAATCCCTTGGCTGGTACAAGCCCTTTCAGCAGTCTTGATCAATCGAACACTAAACACATCTCCATTCCCAGCGATTGGCACTTCTCAGTATAGATGCCGATCCCCTACCTTCTCCTTACTCCGGTGCATCCAGCAGCAACGTATCGTCTAACATCACGCTGGAACCCACCCCAGATATCTCTCAGCCTATACACCCCACTGATACAGAAAACACCGCCAGCGACCATTTCTTAGAGAAATTTAGGGCACTCAAAACCAAATATTTTGAACACAAAAATCGATCCCGACTTCCACCGATGGATTCCCCCCACCCAGGAACCAGCCAATCTCCTAGAGGTCTCCAATGATAGTTTCACTCTTGAGCCCCTGGTGCCTCTGTTCGCCCCCCTTCCCCCTGCCATCAACCTCACTGACCTTCTCTCACCCATCCCCACCCCTGGCATATCTACATCCCTCATAGATGGTCCCCCCAGAGATATCTCTCTACTCTGTAATCTCGCCACGCATCATACACCTCCATTAGCAACTAAAGCTAACAATCATGTTATCACCATTGACAACTCCCATTCTGGTCGTTCTGCGCTAGTACCTTTTTTAGGCCATGTCAAAATCACCCCACCCCCTGTCAGTCCGTTACAGCCCCCCCCCACATCCCCTACACTCCCAAAAAATCACTCACCAGATCACACAGTATTTCAGACCAATCCCTGGAAAAAGGAAACTCGAACACGAGGCTGTAGGGAATAGGGCTGCAGTAAACGATTATTTTAGTAATCGAGTATTCTATAGATTATTTTTTACGATTAATCGAGTAATCTAATAAGAAAAAATGAATTAATAGACTGTTTTCCTTTTTAAAAAATTCATAAGACCTCCTGCCACCAGTCCCCAACACCCTTCGTTCCCACCTGTGCGATCAGCCCAAGTGCGGTAGTTCCACCCAGTGCCATCAGCTCCGTTCCCCCAGTGCTATCAGCTTTCCCCCGTGCCATCAGCTCCGTTCCCCCAGTGCTATCAGCTTTCCCCCGTGCCATCAGCTCCGTTCCCCCAGTGCTATCAGCTTTCCCCCGTGCCACCAGCTCTCTTCCACCCAGTGCCACCAGCTCTCTTCCACCCAGTGCCACCAGCTCTCTTCCACCCAGTGCCACCAGCTCTCTTCCACCCAGTGCCACCAGCTCTCTTCCACCCAGTGCCACCAGCTCTCTTCCACCCAGTGCCACCAGCTCTCTTCCACCCAGTGCCACCAGCTCTCTTCCACCCACCATTGCCATCAGCTCCATTCCCTCAGTGCCTTCATTTCCCCCCCACCCCAATGCCATCCGCTCTCCCCCCTTGTGCCTTCAGCTTTACTCTCCCCCTTGTGCCATAGTCTCTGCTGCCTTGCTCCTCCTGACACCCGGATTGCACAGCGTCATTGGTTGCTATGACGCTGTGCACTCCGGGTGCCTGGCCTTAGTCACGCCCCCACCCCCTCGGTTTCATCAACTTACCTTTCCAGCAGGGGCGCCACCGACACTCCATCGTTCCGCGCTGCTCTGCGCCTGACGTCACACAGCGCGTCAGGTCACGGCGTGCGTACGTCAGGAGATCAGTGCAGCCCTGGACCATGGACATGCTGTGAAGTGTCCGGAGGCCCCCTGCTGGAAAGGTGAGTAATCCGAGCGCAGCGGGAGACGACGGAACGGGAGTAATAGCAAGCGCTTCACTCTCGCTCCGTGGTCACATGACACAAACGAATCTTCGATGCAAAGAATTTGCATCGAGGATTTTTTTGTGTCGAATTACTCGATTTAATCGAGTAATCATTTCAGCCCTAGCAGGGAAGGTATCCAAAAAAGGAAAATCGTCCAGATATTAGAGACAATCAAATCTGAATCCACTTCTACTATAAAAATCTTCAATCTCTCTTCTCATACACTTACTGCAACAGAAACCAAGGTCCTTGAGAAAGGATTATCCTTCTGCCCATTTAATACTGTTAACCCTTTTGAGTTGTTCCTGGATATACAAAAATTCAGGCGAAATCTTACAATAAAAAGGCACTTTGAGGTTGAAAATATCAAACTTCCTCCCAAGAATAAAATAGAGCAACCAATAGAGATGGAATTATCCACATTCCCACATCAAGATGTTAGACCAAAGTCTAACTTTTTCCCCCTCCAAAGTCAGGGACATCACATCCCTACTTTTTCTGACCTTATATCCTCTGTTATCAAAACAATGACCTCTGTACCAATCATGGCAAATAGAAAATAAAATCTTAGTAAACTCGAAAAAAATGCCCTAAAAAACTTAGTGCAAACATAATTGTTCGCCCAGCAGACAAAGGGGGTGGGATAGTTATCCAAGACTTTGTTGATTATAAGAAGGAGGCATTAAATATCCTCAACAATACAGTTTACTACGAAAAAGTGTCAATAAATCCCTTTCCAGGTATAAATAAAGATCTCACAAAAATAATAAAGGATACCCATGATAGAAATTATATAAATAAAAAAAATTCTTAATACTTAGAGCCCCCTGCGCCCCCTATTTCTATCACCTCCCAAAAATACACAAAAATGGAACACACCCACCTGGCAGACCAATTGTGTCAAACACAAAATGCGCCACAAGCAACCTTTCACATTACCTAGATCTATTTTTACAACCCTATGTACGTACATTACCCAGCTACCGCCACGATTCAGCTAATCCGTGAATTAAAGGACATCACTTGGAAAGAGTCATATGCACTATTCCCCATGGACGTCACAGCCCTATATTCCAACATTGAACACGATTTGGGCATACAGTGTATAAAAACCATCCTAGAGGGAGATCCCACTCCGAAACCACCCCAAGTAATTTTTCTTATAGATAGTCTCCGCTTCATTTTGGAGAACAATTTTGTTATCTACAATAGCGTAACATACCATCAATGCAGGGGTACCGCAATGGGGACGAAAGTGGCGCCATCCTTTGCAAATCTTCTTATGGGGGAATTTTAAAGGCTACACATCCAAAATACCGCATCCCGTACCCAACAACTCGTTTACTACAAAAGGTATATTGATGATATCTTTATCATATGGGATGGGGACGAAAACACTGCTTTACAATTCTGTAACAATATAAGCAACACAGGTTGGGGAATTAATTTCACCCCGAAATACAGTAGAAGCGAGATCAAATTTTTTGATATTATCTCCACCAAAAATAACCAATTGGCCACCAAAACATATTTTAAATCTATTGACACAAATAGTTATATTAATTTTTCAAGTTTTCATAACAAAAAATGGTTGGAAAACATCCCATATAGCCAATATAAACGGATCCAACGAAACTGTACCCTTGATAGTGATTTTAAAAATCAGGCAAAAATCCTCAAAAAAATGGTTTATCGAGAAAGGCTACCCGAGGAAACGTATAAAAAACGCCTACGGTAGAACCATTACCGACACACAGGAAATTTGTCAACAGCCAACAAACAGACAAGGTAGACATACAGAAATGAATATAAACTTTGTCACACAGTTTAATACATCCAACAACAATATACGCACAATCTTTTCAAAATATTGGCATATCCTATTACAGGATCCATACCTTGCCAAACATTTACCCCCCAAGCCCAGAATGATCTACAGGAGAGCCCCGACGAGCAAGAACCTCCTTGCCCCTAGCAAGCCGAAACAACATAAAAAACCCAGTTCGGTTGGCCCATCCTTACCCCCTAAAAAAATAGGCAGCTACAAGTGTGGAAAAAGTCGGTGCCTATGCTGTAAGGTTATAACCAATAAATAGAAAAAGGGGAGTGAGCACTCACAACACTCGGACCACAGGATATCAGGAACAATAGTATATTTATTAGGACCTGTTGGATCCAATCACATACATGTAAAATCACTAAAATAGACAAAAAAATAATTGGTACCAATGTATAAATAAACTGGCAAGGGGTGAATAACACAGTTCAGCAAACAGTTATAACACTTAAATTGCTAGAATAAACTCCTGGTACTCGTGGTACCACGAACTATGTCGGAAAGTGTCCAAATAAATGAGCAAAGGCCACCTATAATCTTGCAATGGAGATCCAAGAGATTAGGTGGGCACTTCTCTCAACACCAGACGCGTTTCGGGGCGTCTACACCCCTTCCTCAGTGGTTGAAGGTCCACTCATACCTCTCCACCTTTTATAGTCCATTAGGTGATCCAAAAACTCCGGATCCTGGATTCATTTTAGCAAAATTTCACCAATGCGGTTATCATGTGGTTCAGTTGCGGTTTTTCAACTCAGATGCGTTTTCTCTAATAACACACCCAGCACATTACAAAGTTATGCCATATTACATTTCAAAGTAAAACTGGTTAAAAAATCACATTTTAATACATAAAATCTTTAAAAATATATTAAGAATATAAATACATATAAATCTTCATTGTGATTAGAATTCCCTTATGATCCCTTGGCTGAGAAATCTTTATTCCCATTTGATAAATCTGTGACTGTAAATTGATAGGGAGAATCGGGACAGATAGTGGGGTTCAGATGTTGCGGGTGGTGATCCCTACTCCGAGGGGGGATCCCAGTGCCAGGAAACGGCAAAACATGTGATCCTCCATCAGAGACGGGAACACCACCCTATAGAAAACCAAAAGTCTCCAGATCTGAATTCAGGCCTGCTGGCAGTAAGCAGCCAAATTCATATATATGTTTCGATTCAGCTCTGGACATCCTCTTAATAAAATCACCCCCTCTCCAGTGTTTTGTTAATTTTTTCTAGCGCTACAAAAAATAATTTGGACGGGTCCCTGCCATGTACCTCATCGTAGTGCTTAGAGAGTGAATGTTTCACATATCCCTTTTTGATGTTCGAAATATGTTCGCTGATCCTAGTTTTTAGCAATCTTTTTGTTCTGCCAATGTACTGGCGCTTGCAAGGGCACTGTATCAGATAAATAACCCCAGATGAGTTACACGTGAGGCAATCACTAATCTCCCAAGTAAGAGTTATGTGCTGAGTGTATTGCATCTATCTTTCTTGTAGGCTCATTCTACATCCCATGCACCTCCCACATTTAAAGAACCCTTTCAAATTCAAAAAAGAGCCTAGATTTGTTGCGGTTCTTTTTTCTTTTACCGACGGGGCTACTCTAAGTTTCAAACTTGGGGCCTTAGTGTATACTATTTTGGGTAGGTTAGGTAATTGTGGACCTATTACTTTGTCACTTAATATATGATACCAGTGTTTGCTAATAATGTTCTTAATTTTTTTATAATTGCTATTAAAAGGAAGGATCATCTTGATATCCATCTTGGGGTCTTCAGATAATCCACTTGCCCCTTTATCTTCAAAAAAGGATTTTCTTTCTAGTTCCCTCACTCTATTTAGAGAATCATCCAAAACACTAACTGGATATTGTTTATCCAAAAATTGGAGTTTCATCTTGGCTGCCTCTTCCTCAAATCTGTCCAAGTTCGTACAATTCCTTTTAATCCTCCGGAATTGGCCCAGAGGAACATTTAGTAACCACCTGGGTAGGTGGCAGCTATTAAAGAGAATAAAACCGTTCTTGGCAGATGGTTTTTGGTATGTGCTGCATACATAACAGTCCTCCTCCTCTTTTTATTAATATATCCAAAAATTCTGTTTCCTCCTTAATATTGGATGTGAAAACTAAGTTCAAATCGTTCTTATTAATCCCTTCCAAGAATTCAAATAAATCTGTCTCTCCCTTCCTCCAAATAAATATTACATCGTCAATGTAGCGCCGCCATAGGACCAGGTCCGCCCCAATGTACATACTTCTCGTCCAATAAAAATGGGACCACCTTTGCGATAAAGCATCACTTGACATGCCAATCCAGCTATATAATTTACCTAATCGAGTGTAGCTGCGGGCTTCAATATGTAGGCCGCACCACTCAGGAGTTACACTGTAGGCTAGACCAGCATGGGCACAATATTCAAAAAGATTTCCAAAAACATAGCCTCTCCAGACATTGTGCCTCCACACCGGAGAAAGAAAAACGCCCAATCAAGATCACACCAATTGACTACATACCAGAAAACCCATATAATCGGTTTAGTACCCTACAGCGACGAGAAGTCTACTGGATGTACCAATTAGATAGCCTTGCGCCACAAGGGTTGAACGAAATAAACGAGACCATCTTTTAGTGTAATCTGGAGCCCTTTTTTTTTAACATTTTTCCGAAGTAACTAACATCTAGTGATCTTCCCCCAAAAAAAGGAGAACCCACCAAGAAAAACTAATGATTTTTACGTAATGGACCCCTATAACAGAATATTTTATAATATTTTAGGTTCCTACATTTATGTCCTTTTCTGATGGGGTCGGAGACCGGGCTTATGTATTGCCTCAGTGTTCAATTGCCAATACCAAGCTTATGTAACACACGTCTGTAGTTCTACATCACTGCCCAAACAACTTTGCTAGCCATATTTATGAAACTGTGTCTATGACAACTAATCAATACAATTTCATAAAATAATAAGAAATAAAAAATACATCACTACATTGTATCGATAGTCACCACCTTTTGGATTCTAAGAGGATAATCTCCAAGTGTTTCCTTCTACCCTATTTTTCTATTCTACTTTAATCTTCTTATCATTCATTTATTTTTATCTATTTACTACTTTTTTCCTTAATTTTTATCAATTTTTGAGTATTTTTTATATATATATAATTTTTATTCCATCTTCTAACGCTTTTTAATCAGAACATAGAATAGAATAAATTAATGTAACCACCCTGTTTTACACCACCCGCTGCCCGATCATTGTTTTTAAAAAAAGCATTAGTAGGAGACTTGCAAGCATCCAAAAATGTGGTCAATTCAATCACTTCAGCACTGCCATATCTCAAAGCACTTTAGATTATAATCATCTTCTAACAGAAACCAGGTCCACTACAAAATGGGTCCGTAAAGAATTGAATGCCTGATGACGTCTTTCAATTGTCTGTGCCACACGCCCACCCCCCGCCCCCTTCCCCTCCCCTCGCTCCACCTCTGCTTGGTCTCACGCCCCTTTTTGAGTTTAAATAACCGCTCCATGTGAATGCTGTTTTATGTTGTATATTGTCCTGATGAAGGGGGCTCTCCGCCCCTGAAACGCGTCGACTGTAAATAAAAAGTATTGTGTTATCAATACTGACCTGTTTCCGACTCTAAAGGTTCAGTTTCTTTCTTCTTCTGCAATAGTACTGTACTACGCAACTTTGGCTACACATTATTTCCTACAAGGTGGCATTATGTAGGCCATCAAATCCATTCATAGGGTTTCAGACCTTGCTGCATTTTCTTGTAAATATCCTTTCCTTGTGGCACATCAGTACAAAGTAGTCCTTCGGCCGGCCGTCTCTTTCTTGCCCAAGGTGGTGAACGCGTTGCATCTTAATGAGGACATTGTTTTACCTTCATTTTGACCCCCCTACGAGCTGGCCCCTCACAAACTGGACTTGGTGCCGGCGATCTGTACCTACCTCTCTCAGACTTCCTCTTTTCAGAAGTTAGACTCTGTAGTTACAGGTGGCACTAGGGAAAGGACTGATTGCATCCAAATTTGTCCCATCTCTAAGATCCATTTGTATACTGACGAGCTAAAGGGTAACAATGTTTTGAACTTTTGACTTTCAGACTCCATATCTCACCATCTACTACAGCTTGGAACGTGAGACTCCCATCATTTTGGAGACAAGCATCTTGGCATCTCGCACATACATTGGACTTGCAGCTATTCAGCATATGATTAGTTCTGCAGATTCTTCTCATGTATCTGCATTGTTACTGCTCCTGGTGGTGGAACAATCTCTTTCTTCTTGTAGACTACACATTACCACCTGTCCTCACATTCCCTGATAGCTCAGTGTTTTATTAGGTTGATTCCCAAGTGAAAGGTCACTGTTATGAATCCAGGGGTAGCCATGAAGAAGATTTCCCAAAAAAAGAGAAACCGCATCATCCAGCTCATTAATAGCGGTATCTCGGAGAAGAAAACCGAGATGTGAGCACCATGACAGTTGGAAGAATACGAAATGAAGTCTGTCCACCCATTCCAAAGCCAAGAGGTGGACGTCCAGGCAAAATATCAGAGTTAACAAATCGGCTCCTCACAAGGTCTATCAGTTCTGGTGCAACAAACACAGCAGTGGAGGTGGCTCGTATGCTTCGTTATAGTGAGATCACAGACGTCCGTGCGATGCACATTACACAAGTCTGGAATGGTGACCCGAAAAAAGGTGAAGAAGCCTCAACTTCAATATAATCATAAGAAGGGTCCGCTTGAGTTTGCAAAAAAAGTAAGAACAGTAGAAGATTGGAAATGGGTGATTTGAAGCGATGAGACGAAGGCCAATAGTCTGGGCTCTGATGGGTGCAAATGGGTCTGGGAGAAACTAGGGTAATGGGGGTAACAGATCTAGAAATTGAGGGAACTGTCAAGTCCGGTGGAGGAAGCCTGATGATATGGGGTTGTTTTGCAGCCAAAAGCGTTGGACTTGACCTGGATCGATGGTGGTCTCAATGATGAGTTTCATGTGAGTATCCTACAAGACTAGTTACGTCATACACTCGAGTACTATGTGTATGAAAAGAACAACATAGTGTTCCAGCAGGACAACGACCTGAAGCATACGTCGAGATTTGCGAAGAAATCGTTCGATGACAATGGAGTAGAGGAGCTGGATTGGCCCCACAGTCTCCAAACCTCAACCCAATGCAACACTTGTGGGTAGAAGTGAAGAAAAAGCTGTATTCATACCCAAATGAGTCGACCAGTAAGACCAACATTGGGAACGTGTAGAAGAAACCTGGGAAGAGATTGCCCGTCGAGACATGCTTGAATCTGATGGAGAGCATGCCCAGAAAGACTCGGGCCGTGCTGAAAGCCACAGGTGGATTTACAAAAGGGATCGTATTGGGAAACCTAAATCTACTATCCGAACTAAGAATTTGATGTTGCCTATTCCATTTCATTTTGATCAGTGCAAACATGGGATAGGCCAACTGAGGTTCCAGGTATTGGAACAGGTTAAAAGGCCTAGGAGAGGAGGGGACATGAAGAAACTGTTATTACGTAGAGAGGCCTATTGGATCCATATGCTGGATACTCTGCACCCGAGGGGCCTTAACAGGGATTAGGAGATTATGCATAGTTCACATGTTATTCATATTTATTTTTCAGACCTCAATTCTCCATTGAGGGATCTCATACACCAGAAAATATGGTCTGTTATAGTTATTTGTGTTTTTGATGTATTTGGAAACCTAGTTGGAGACATGAACCTTGCTTGTCAGCTTCTGATATATGGATTGATATTTATGTTCGCTTACCTACCCCTCCCACCACCTGTTGAGTAGATGGGAGGTGGTCATGACGTCATAAGGGGAGGAGTTATCCTATTATATATACCTCGTTATTTCAGTATACTTGTACCTGTTGATAAAGGCATGCTTGCCGAAACGCGTCCTGGATTGAGGACATTTTTTGATTTGATGCAATAAAACATCACGTATATTCGAAACACGACTGCTGGGATCTTTCCTTGATTATTGGGGCTGTCAGCTGAGGTCTGAATAAGGGTACATTCACACGTGTGTAATCCTTTCCGATTTGCGGTCCGCAAATAACGGAACCGTGTATCCGCATTTTGCGAACAAATGACTTCTGTATGTCTTACGTTTTTTACGGTCCGCAAAAAACGGAAGGAAAAAGAGAGAAAAAATTAAATAATTATTAAGGCCTTCAAAAATACGGAAACGGATCTGCAAAAAACGGATGACATACGGAAACCATTCCGTATGTCATCTGCAATTTGCGGATCCATTGACTTGAATGGTGCTGTGGACCGATCTGTACAGACAATAGTAGGACATGCTTCATATTTTTGAGGAATAGAAATGCGGACACACGGTTGCGGACAACATACTGAATGTTGTCCGCACATTTTATTCACCCATAGGAATAAATGGGTCCGCTTCTATTCCGCAAAATGCGGATCGAACGTGGAAAAAATAATACTGTCGTGTGAATGTACCCTAACATTAGGTGTCTGGTGGTCTGACCTCAGGTGTAATGAAAGATATATTTTTTCTTATTGCCCCCCTCTAAAAGCTAGGTGCGTCTTATGGGCCGGAGCGCCTTATAGGGCGAAAAATACGGGTACGTTTAAAAATGATTTCTCCTCCCTTCATTATATTGAATATAATAGTGCGGGTCTGTATGTATGTATGCAGAGTGTGTGTTTGTGCCTTAGGGTGCCTGTGGCAGGCGCAGCGCTATGAAGTGCCTTCTGCGCTGTGGCATTAGAAGAATTCTGATACCTCTGACTTTTAGTCTAACCAGACTGTCTGTTACTCTGTAATCCTCTAGAGCCGTTCTATGGAAACAGTAGGTTTAACCCCCTCAGCCCCCAGTGCTTAAACCCCCTTAATGACCCCCCCCCCCCTTAGCTTAAACACCCTGAAAGACCAGGCCACTTCTTACACTTCTGACCTACACTACTTTCACCGTTTATTGCTCGGTCATACAACTTACCACCCAAATGAATTTTACCTCCTTTTCTTCTCACTAATAGAGCTTTCATTTGGTGGTATTTCATTGCTGCTGACATTTTTACTTTTTTTGTTCTTAATCGAAATTTAACGATTTTTTTGCAAAAAAATGACATCTTTCACTTTCAGTTGTAAAATTTTGCAAAAAAAACGAGATCCATATATAAATTTTGCTCTAAATTTATAGTTCTACATGTCTTTGATAAAAAAAAAAATGGTTGGGTAAAAAAAAAAATGGTTTGGGTAAAAGTTATAGCGTTTACAAACTATGGTACAAAAATGTGAATTTCCGCTTTTTGCAGCAGCTCTGACTTTCTGAGCACCTGTCATGTTTCCTGAGGTTCTACAATGCCCAGACAGTACAAACACCCCACAAATGACCCCATTTCGGAAAGTACACACCCTAAGGTATTCGCTGATGGGCATAGCGAGTTCATAGAACTTTTTATTTTTTGTCACAAGTTAGTGGAAAATGATGATTTATTTTTTTTTCCTTAGAAAGTCTCATATTCCACTAACTTGTGAAAAAAAATAAAAACTTCCATGAACTCACTATGCCCATCAGCGAATACCTTAGGGTGTGTACTTTCCAAAATGGGGTCATTTGTGGGGTGGTTATACTGCCCTGGCATTCTAGGGGCCCAAATGTGTGGTAAGGAGTTTGAAATCAAATTCTGTAAAAAATGACCTGTGAAATCCGAAAGGTGCTCTTTGGAATATGGGCCCCTTTGCCCACCTAGGCTGCAAAAAAGTGTCACACATCTGGTATCTCCGTACTCAGGAGAAGTTGGGGAATGTGTTTTGGGGTGTCATTTTACATATACCCATGCTGGGTGAGATAAATATCTTGGTCAAATGCCAACTTTGTATAAAAAAATGGGAAAAGTTGTCTTTTGCCAAGATATTTATCTCACCCAGCATGGGTATATGTAAAATGACACCCCAAAACACATTGCCCAACTTATCCTGAGTACGGCGATACCAGATGTGTGACACTTTTTTGCAGCCTAGATGCGCAAAGGGGCCCATATTCCTTTTATGAGGGCATTTTTAGACATTTGGATACCAGACTTCTTCTCACGCTTTAGGGCCCCTAGAATGCCAGGGCAGTATAAATACCCCACATGTGACCCCATTTTGGAAAGAAGACACCCCAAGGTATTCAATGAGGGGCATGGCGAGTTCATAGAAAAAAAAAATTTTGGCACAAGTTAGCGGAAATTGATTTTATTTTTTTTTTTCTCACAAAGTCTCCCTTTCCGCTAACTTGGGACAAAAATTTCAATCTTTCATGGACTCAATATGCCCCTCACGGAATACCTTGGGGTGTCTTCTTTCCGAAATGGGGTCACATGTGGGGTATTTATACTGCCCTGGCATTCTAGGGGCCCTAAAGCGTGAGAAGAAGTCTGGAATATAAATGTCTAAAAAATTTTACGCATTTGGATTCCGTGAGGGGTATGGTGAGTTCATGTGAGATTTTATTTTTTGACACAAGTTAGTGGAATATGAGACTTTGTAAGAAAAAAATAATAATTTCCGCTAACTTGGGCCAAAAAAATGTCTGAATGGAGCCTTACAGAGGGTGATCAATGACAGGGGGGTGATCAATGACAGGGGGGTGATCAGGGAGTCTATATGGGGTGATCACCCCCCTATAAGGCTCCATTCAGATGTCCGTATGTGTTTTGCGGATCCGATCCATGTATCCGTGGATCCGTAAAAATCATACGGACATCTGAATGCAGCCTGACAGGGGGGTGATCAATGACAGGGGGGTGATCAATGACAGGGGGGTGATCAATGACAGGGGGGTGATCAGGGAGTCTATATGGGGTGATCACCCGCTGTCATTGATCACCCCCCTGTAAGGCTCCATTCAGATGTCCGTATGTGTTTTGCGGATCCGATCCATGTATCCGTGGATCCGTAAAAATCATACGGACATCTGAATGCAGCCTGACAGGGGGGTGATCAATGACAGGCGGGTAATCAATGACAGGGGGGTGATCAGGGAGTCTATATGGGGTGATCACCACAGTCATTGATCATGCCCCTGTAAGGCTCCATTCAGACGTCCGTGTGCGTTTTGCGGATCCGATCCATCTATCAGTGGATCCGTAAAAATCATGCGGACATCTGAATGGAGCTTTACAGGGGGTTGATCAATGACAGGGGGGTGATCAGGGAGTCATTGATCATGCCCCTGTAAGGCTTCATTCAGACGTCCGGATGCGTTTTGCGGATCCGATCCATCTATCAGTGGATCCGTAAAAATCATGCGGACATCTGAATGGAGCTTTACAGGGGGTTGATCAATGACAGGTGTGTAATCAATGACAGGGGGGTGATCAGGGAGTCATCGATCATGCCCCTGTAAGGCTTCATTCAGACGTCCGGATGCGTTTTGCGGATCCGATCCATCTATCAGTGGATCCGTAAAAATCATGCGGACATCTGAATGGAGCTTTACAGGGGGGTGATCAATGACAGGGGGGTGATCAGGGAGTCTATATGGGGTGATCAGGGGCTAATAAGGGGTTAATAAGTGACGGAGGGGGGGTGTAGTGTAGTGTAGTGGTGTTTGGTGCAACATATTACAGAGCTGCCTGTGTCCTCTGGTGGTCGATCCAAACAAAGGGGACCACCAGAGGAGCAGGTAGCAGGTATATTAGTAGTGTTATCAAAACAGCGTCTAATATACCTGTTAGGGGTTAAAAAAAATCACATCTCCAACCTGCCAGCGAACGATCGCCGCTGGCAGGCTGGAGATCAACTCTCTTACCTTCCGTTCCTGTGAGCGCGCGCGCCTGTGTGCGCGCGTTCACAGGAAATCCCGGCTCACGCGAGATGACGCGTATATGCGTCGCTGAGCGCAGGGCTGCCACCTCCGGAACGCGAATCTGCGTTAGGCGGTCCGGAGGTGGTTAAAGAGCACAACAAATGCTTGAAATAACTTCTTTATTAACTTCAACTTTTCTTCATATATAACACTGCCGCCTCCGCAGCAGATAGTCCATGTACAAAACACGTGTTGAAAAGATATCACAAAATGGCGGTATGCATAAGATGGTGGTTCATCTGTTCAATCTTGTCATTCAACATAAAATGGTGGATATATTTCTCTCTTCAGTATCTGTACTCTCACTTTAGGTTATTTAAGCACTTTATGATCTCTCTGAGAGGTATATCTGAGGTCTAACTAATAGTTCTTCTTGCAGTATGCAGTTAGCAGTGACTATTTGCAGATTGGTTGAGTATGATCTGTTATGGTTGTATGCAATTTGGATTGCAATATGTTTGTATGGTATTTGTGCAACTGTAGCTTGCAATTTGTATTTGTACTTTGCAATTGGTGGCACTGTAAGTAAACACACATATAAGGCTACTTTCACACTTGCGGCAGAGAGATCCGGCAAGCAGTTCCGTCGCCGGAACTGCCTGCCGGATCAGGCAAAATGTATGCTAACTGATGGCATTAGTAAGACTGATCAGGATCCTGATCAGTCTTAAAAATGCCTGATCAGTCGAAAAAATGCATTGAAATGCCGGATCCGTCTTTCCGGTGTCATCCGGCAAAAACGGATCCGGCATTTATTTTTTCACCTTTTTTTCAGTCTGCGCATGCGCATACCGGAAGGACGGATCCGGCACTAATACATTCCTATGGGAAAAAATGCCTGATCCGGCATTCAGGCAAGTCTTCAGTTTTTTTAGCCGGAGATAAAACCGTAGCATGCTACGGTTTTCTCTTTTGCCTGATCAGTCAAAACGACTGAACTGAAGACATCCTGATGCAAACTGAACGGATTACTCTCCATTCAGAATGCATGGGGACATACCTGATCAGTTCTTTTCCAGTATAGAGCCCCTGTGACGGAACTCTATGCCGGAAAAGAACAACGCAAGTGTGAAAGTAGCCTAACTGGTTCAGTATACAGTTCTAATCACAATACTAACGATATGAACATTATATAACTGTTAAGGGCACTTTCACACTAGCGGTTTTCTTTTCCGGCACTGAGTTCTGTCCTAGGGGCTCTATACCAGAAAAGAACTGATCAGGCATATCACCAGGCATTCTGAATGGAGAGCGATCCGTTCAGGATGTCTTCAGTTCTGTCATTCTGACTGATCAGGCAAAAGAGAACCCTGTGTGTGTGTGTGTCTCTGTGTGTGTGTGTGTCTCTGTGTGTGTGTGTCTCTGTGTGTGTGTGTCTCTGTGTGTGTGTGTCTCTGTGTGTGTGTGTCTCTGTGTGTGTGTGTCTCTGTGTGTGTGTGTCTCTGTGTGTGTGTGTGTCTCTGTGTGTGTGTGTGTGTGTGT